>NC_037593.1:9178234-9478234 GCF_003073045.1 Pomacea canaliculata
ACGTAATGATATTTAGAAGATTTATTTTACGTTCTCAGAACATATCGCAGGTGCAGATCATCTGGCGAAATCTTTCTGATTATCAAAGGTAACCTGTGAGGTATTTGAGATCTGCAGTATTTCGCAACCACATGTCCTTTGCGTGGGACAAAAGAGATAATGGCATGCTTCGTTGGTTTTCGGCTTGCTTCGCGCAACCATAGACATGGACACATATCAATGATTTCTCTGTTTTGATCAAGTCTTTCGGCCGCTATATGGTCTGTCTGTCGCTCTCTCTCCCTCACTTCTTACCTCTCTTAGGTGAATAAGGAATGCAAGGGAGCATTAAACTAGATCGACTGTGATCCGAGCCTATTAAAGCAGCATCAGAAATATAATGCGGACATCGTAACATCTTTCTTCAGACGTAGCCTGAAGGGAAACTGCAAAATAGATAAATCAAACAAATGGGAAAACATCGAATATATATGCCTTGTGAGGCCCAAATGTAGATTTTTCACTAAATGAAATGGCAGATATGTTCGTCACACACAAAAAAACTTTTTCACAAAGACCAACATTAGATTTGAGTGCCCAGTTTTTCTTCTGAATCTAGATATTAACACATTACAATATGTTTTAGAATCTTTAGCTGCAATATTTTATGTCCATTGCAACGTCATGTCAAAGCTGCAACATTTAATACCATGCACTTTTTACTTTTCAGAAATGTGAATATAGCTTACACCATTTATCCCGAGGGAAATTTAGTGAAAAATCAACCCACACCTGTTTTTGTGCTCCATGGACTGTTTGGCAGTAAATCTAACTGGCGCAGCCTTGCTAAACGAATTGCTTTAGAAACTAAAAGACAGGTAATTAAAAATGCACTTCTTAAATGCCAGTGTCCTTAATGCAAACTTAAAGTTTTATCAAAATATAAGCTCTTTGTTTTGGTTCATACCTACATTCCATAGCTTTTTAGAGGTCATTGTGAAGCATAAATAGTAGATCTACTCAGAAAAGTTTAATAAAGAGCAAAACTTCTGTTGCTGCTTGCGCTGCACAAAGGATTAATTACATTTTACACATCAGTATTATCTTCTAACAGAATCAAGCTTATACAATATTTTCAAAGGCCTTTATGGCATTAAGATGAACTAAAGAAATCTTAAATTGAAGGGAGCCTAATTATTAAGTAAATTAATTTATCTTTGAATGTACTCTTTGAAGTTGTTATGATGGAATGTCTTAATTTTCAGGTTGTCACATTAGATGCCCGAAATCATGGAGAGAGTGGCCATGACCCTAAAATAAACTACTTACTTATGCGAGATGACCTTCTGAGAATGATGGATGCAATGGGTGTTGAGAAAGCAATACTTCTTGGTCATAGCATGGGTGGAAAAACGGTTATGTGTTTTGCTCTTTCCAAGGTAAGTTTTGAGGATAAAAAAAGAGGATAGTTACAATGAAAATGATTTATTTGGCTATACTAATATAGGAGAGCAATTATTAGTAAACAATAGCAAAATGTAACAGAGCAGTAGCATGAAAAAAAGAGGGAGTAGAAGCACGATACATTCAGTGGAAAGATATACATAAACATAGTGCACCTTTTACAGCGCTTGAGATTACTTCAGCCTTAGCTGATGGTCTGTATCCTGCCCTGTGAGGACATGGGGAACTGGTTCCTTTGACTAGACTTGCGAATACTCTTCTTCACAGAAACTTTTACTGTCTCTTGCACACAAAACTTTATTCCTCAACCTATGCTGGCAAGATGTCATATGGCACAAAGATACTTTATATCCATATATGTTTATATCCATTGAGAGATGAAAGCCTATTCCACATGTATTAGAAACTCATCCAGTAAAGCATAGAACCACTTTTGAAAGAACCGTTTCGCATCATCTCAACCATAAATTACTTGTTGTGCATCAAAGGTTCTTGTATGCACTCTTTATCAGTGATGTACTGGCCTCCCCCATGATGTCAGCACTAAACTGCTTAACATTTATAGCCATTTTGTTGCATTCTCTCTCAACAAATCAACAACCTGGAAATATACCACTTTTTTTTTTTAAAAAAAGCACTTGTAAGGAAGGTACCACATATCACTTCATTTAATACCAAGGCCTGCTGACTTGTAATCGTCATTGCTAAATTCCTCAGGCTTTGCATAGCAGATTGAGCAGTTACTTCTTTTCTGCTACAAATGCAAAGTTCTGCATATAAGGAGAGGAAGCAGTGAACATGAAAATGCCAAGTGCTTAAAGACAGCTGTAAACACTGCTCATGGTAGCCCTCAAAAGTGTCATAAGAATAAGCTTAAGAAACAGCTATCATTGAACAAGATACCACTTGTTGAAAAACTGCGGCAGCGGTGGCTGATACAAAAGCATGGGCAAGATACAAGCTTGAGATTTAAATAAGGGAAAAACTACCAGTTTTAAGTCATAAGCACCAATACCTCAAGCCTTCAAGAGCCATGAAAGTACTGAGATCTGTAATTTAATATTCCAATAAAGAAACTAAGTGACAATCATATGCAAGAGTACTTAAACAATACAAACATCTGTTTCTTACAAATTCTTGTTGTTAGAGGTCAGTAAGGTACATGAGGGGAATAATAATATGATATACACTATTTTGACTTGTCTTTTACATATGTGCAGTGTGCTGTGTTTCTACTCGATCATCTGTTGCTGCTGTGTTTTTTTTCCACTAGCCAGAGAGAGTGAGTAGCCTAATTGTTGTGGATACTGCACCAGTGATCAGCCCTGGAGGTAAGATGTTCAAACTTTATGCTGAGGAAATGAAAAATGCTGACATCTCATCCATCTCTTCCCTGACAGAGGCAAGAAATAAAGTTGGAAATGCACTAAAAGCTGTTGTTTCTGTAAGTAGTTCAATAAAAATTTTGGTGTTGTTATAATAAGATTATAAACGTCAATTTGCTGTGTCTTTTCTTCACATATCAGTATATGCAAATATACATTTAGCTAGAGCTAAAAAAAATATAATTGGTCAGTATGTTGCTTTTAAAATTTATGTTGCAATGTGGAAAAAAAGATATGTTAAATATAATTTTTTTTTCACCAGTTGTGAAACTAGTTCAAAAGTTATTATATGTGGGTCCAGGATATTGCTTATCCTCACCTGTTGTTATGAGTTTTAAAAGAATTGTGATTAATATTTAGACATAAATAATGGCCCTTTTTCTTCTTTTCTGTTTCATAATCAGGATGTTGGAATCCAACAATTCCTTCTCACTAATCTGACACAGTCAGAGAACAAGACCATAGCCTGGAGAGTCAATTTAGATGCCATCATTGACAATGTTGATGACATTTGTTCCTTTCCAGAATTTGCATCCACATATGACAGGAAAGTTCTTTTCATTGGAGGATCAGATTCAGAGCATATACAGTGAGTGTGTTTAATAAGTAGTGACAAAATACATAATTTAAACAAATAATAATAACACAATGAGCTCATCTCTCTCTTGGAGTGATAATTCAGACACAATTTTTTTTTTATCCCAAGTGTTGTGAGTTCCATCATTTAACGTTTGATATCTTTTGGCCCTCGGGTTGTGTATATGTACTGTTAACATCAGCATTTTTGCATTGTTATTGTGATGGTGGGTGCAAGAATAAATAAAATATGTTTTAATTTCATTTTGTAGGTGATACATTAATTCTCTGTTGCAGTGAGTCAGCTAAGCCAATCATCAGAAAGCTTTTTCCAACAGCAGCAATTGAATATATCTCAAATGCAGGTCATTGGGTACATGCTGACAAGCCAGAAGAGTTTTTACAAAAAGTGAAAGAATTTATTCATAGTACACATGGAGAAAGCTAATTTGTTTGAAGAATTGTGATAGGATAAATTTATTTAAATATGCTGATTCCAGAAATTCAGCTGAAGTTACCCACACTTCATTTCAAAAGAATTTTACACAAAGTGTTGTTGACCTTTCATACTTTGCAGTTTGCCACTGTTTCATATTACTTGGTCTCTGGCCATTTTAATAGCTCTGCATTTTCTGTATAATTCAGAGCCACAAACGTTTCAAACGTTTTCAGGCAAAGCCATGCAGCAGCAAATGTAGATTTTGTGAATTTCACCAGAGTTCATATTCTTTATGTAGGCAGCAAGATATTTACGCCATGCCTTCTCCCTTGAAGCATAAACAAACAACTTTCCCAGCACAGGGCAGTCATGCAGAAACTGAACTTTTTTGATAATTTTATCCTTTGAAAGTATATATATATAAAAACAGACAAATGTAATGAAATCATTCAATGCTAGGATAACCTGTTGCAGTCTGTATATGCTATTATAGTGAATCCCATAACATACTCAGACCCTACAGAAGTATGACTCTTGTATGTTAGTGCTATTTTTCATTCTTGCCAAGCCCTCTCAACATATGGCACTTACGTTATGTCACTGACTTGATTCAAGTTACCTTACCCTGCACGCTATAGTGTTTATTATAATTCAGTGTGTACATTCATACTTCTAGTATTTCTGTACTACCAATGTAAATTTGTCTGGAAGGAGATAAACAGGTTGAATATATTAGTGACTTGTTCAAGAATTACTTTCTGATCAGGCATATATACCTATCAGTCGAATGAACACCTTTATTGATATTATCTTTTTTTCAGTTCTTACTTTGAGATCTATGTATAATTTTACCACTTAATAATTAGAATTCAACATGGTTAAACTCAGAAACTCACCTTTGTAATATATGATCATTGATGTTCAAAATATACATAAATTTGTCATCTAAAATTATTTGTTAAACATGACTGACTGCAGGACTGGAGTACAATGTCAATGCTTAATAGTTAGTCCTGGGCAATATGTCCAATGATAAAATATTGCACGCATTAATAACTCAAAAGTATATTTTCAGTAAAACTTCACCTCAGATTACCAGCACGGTATGGTTTTGATGATAAAGTCTGGATATTTACCTTTGCTATCACTGCTGATTTTTTAACAGGACTGCCACTATCTTGAATACGTAACAAGCAATCGCCACCCTGAAAGCACACAAAAAAACCCAACAAATTTTGAGCAAAATAAGATATACAAAACAAGCCAAGCCACGTTTACCATACATGTCGATTTTATATCAGCAAGAGATCAAGGTGATGCATACGAACACTTCAGAGATAATCCACACCGATCAACTGCCCTTACACTTACTATATTCTCTTTGTCAGTGTGTATGAGAGACAAAAAAGTGTTTTTCTGAAGCACTTCAAATTTTGTTGCGAATTCGTAAATTACGCATTTTAGTTCTCAAAAAGTCTTATTTCTTCTTATAATTCGACACTAAGATTTCCTTTGAAAACTTCTTGTAAATTACAGATTTCCCTAATCATGGATGTATATAAGGGGCGCCCAGTTGTGTAGTAGTTTAAACACTCGCTTATCACCACTGCAGTCAGCGGCCCAGGGTTCAGATCTCGTCTCGGGACACTCTATGTATGTGACACCTTGTCCACAAGGCTGAGCGTTGGGACTTTTCTCCGGTTTCTTCCCTAGCTTTCCTCCCACTTTACAGTGCGAAATGCAGCAACGTGGAAGCACGTATTTCCTACTGAATAAACCAACCAACTATGGATGTATATCTATGCGTCTATAAGGATATACGATGCATTTTCGTAATTAAAACACTCGCATGTCGTCACCTGTTTGTAGGGCTGGTTCTCCGGGTGCTCAGGTTTCCGTCTCCGACAGTGCGAAATCCCCTCAATTAAGGTGGAAGCAAAGATGATGAATTAGTACTTCCTATAAAAGCACTTAAATCAACCAAACTATAACCTCTACATGTATATATAGGTGACCTGAACGAATGTTCTGACATTTCCGCTTCAGTGATAAGAACCATTCACGTGTATAATGTGAATTGGAGACATATAAGTGGGCGTGCAGACTGCATGGATAAGAGGAATCTAAGCATATACTTTTATCTATGGCCGTCTAACAGCCGAGAAATAACAAACAGTAACAGCATTGAATGATGCCATTGACATAACGTACGTGTTTTAATCCGAAAGCGAAAGTACAATTTCTTCCGTGAACTCTACGCACAACAAACTTCCCTCCGGCGCTTGACGTGTACGTACCATCAGGAGAGAGGATCCCTTAAACTAGTGACAGTGTCGTCAAGTTGAAACGACCAAGGAACACAAACTGAGGTAATATTAAGTTTTTGCTCATTTAGACATGTTTTGTAGAGTTACGTGGCAGCGCATGTGTAGATACAAATTAATTCTTCTGGCACTAAGGCAAATAAGGGTTCATTGCCACGGCCGTCTCGCAAGTGACTCTTCTCTATGGCCAGTATCTATTAAACTGAGAACAAATATTGAGGTTGGCCAAGTTGAGCAATGTGTATATAGGGTTATATAAATAGTTCGTTAAACCTGGTCAAGCGTAGATGTCCCGTTATAAAAGACTGACCTGAGCAGGATGCAGGATAACCCAGACCACCTCGAAGCTCTGAAAGTATGGTGGGAAAAAAAGCATTCCAAGAAATCTACATGTGTATACAGATATTTAAGCACGGGCTTTACACTTTATATACCTGCTATAGTTGAATCTACGAACACTGCAAACGTCATGACACTATATCTACCCATACGGATCGAGTGACCCAACAAATCGAGTATTAATTATATCCTGTCTACAGATGAAACATACAAACAGCAAAAATGTGTAGTTTTAGCCTAGCCTGCTGACCTAGAATGGTATAACCATAGCCCTGTAAGTTCATTTCGTGAATGCCGTTTAATTGTCATTTATTACTGTATTTTCTAAACAGCATACGAACAGCGGCACAGCTTCTCTACAGAGCGACATCGATCGCCGGCCATTACAAAACAAAAATACAATCACCAGTAGGCGGAGCTTAAATTTGACGTCACTTTGCACCTGCAATGTCGTCTGCTTACCCCAGTCGGTACCGGACACGATGTCCAGAAAAGCACAGATCGACTTATCCTCCTCAGACGATTTAACAAGTTTATTAAACGGTAAGTCCGCTGTCACATGTTGAAAGATTCTGTCTGTGTTGAACAACCTGAAGAAAATATGCAGCTTCACATACTGCCAATCATCTTCAATAGTATTTCTCTGCTTTGTTATTATTAGATTACACGCGACAAACGGGTCACACTTTGCCACCAGACTCATAAGAAATAACCTAACCACATTTTCCTCTGCTGAAAATGTCTTTCAACTAAGCGTTACTAATTGTTCCACAGCCTTCAACTTCTCAACAGTCGTATACAGCTGTAAGCGCCATTTTCTCGTCTGCTAGTGAAATATAGTCACGGGACTCAACGTCACACACAAGGTATAGCCAATCACGAGCTGCACCCTTCCGAATCACGTCGTCTGCTTCAGCCATTCGCTTCCCAATGCGAGAAACTAAAATATCCATATCACCCAATTCATTAAAGGCCATTTATTAACGACAGACAACTCCACGCCCTGGCAGTTACATCAGCCGAAGCAAAATAATATAAAATAGTCACATCATCTGCAGCGCTGCTACCGTCCTTCCAGAGCATGCCGTTCCAGTTCCTGAAGCTCTCTAGCTCCTCGAGCTGTGCACCTGCCCGATGGTGTTCGCCCTGATTTCATTCTTGTCTGTGCTGATCTCCATCCCTAATTCGCTAGCGCAACTTGTTTGTGAGACCATGCAACTCGCTGTTAACTCCTGCCATCGGTGTCATCTGCAAAGCGTAGGTGACATAGTGGCCTCCGTCAGACAGATACAGAGGTGTGATGGTCTTGGAGTGTATCGCGCTTGATATTATCTAAAGATGCTGAACAGCACTGTTGCGAATACATGCCGTCGTCGGGAAGAGCTCTCCAAGCTGGTTCTGAAAGAGAAGTGAGCTCCTGAAACCCTTGTAGAATGATGATGATGATGATGATGATGATGATGTAGTTTTATAGCGCGCCAGTATCCGCATCACAAAGATGCGCTCAATGCGCGGTGATCCCAGCAAATATATACACAAGCGTGAAAAACAGCTGGGGGAATTCTCTCGGGAGGTAAAATGGGCGAAGCGAAATTGTGAGAAGTTCAAGGTCACAAGTACACATCTTTTCACGAAGAATAACCGTTGTACAGTACCTGTTGTTGACATAGAAACACACTCCGCCGCCACGCGCCTTGCCAGTAACTGCAGCAGATCTATCAGATCTAAACGGGCCAGAGAAGCCAGCGATGTCTAGATCAGCGTCACCGTCGTGTAGCCATGTTTCCGTAAACGCCAACAAACAAGTATCCCTGTGCAATCGAAAGTTGTGTATCCACACCTCAAGCTCATCAATCTTGCCACGAATCGACTGGACATTGGAGAGCAGGATAGAAGGAAGAGGTGGAGATCTGCGTCGATCGTCCAGACGAAACTTCTTGAGTCTCCGCTTCACACCGCCTCTGCGTCCTCTCCTTCTTGATCTGCGAAGTGGAGGGAGCCATGCGATGTCGACTTGCAGCGCCCAAAAACTCCGGGTAACAGAGGGAGATGAACGAAGACGGAGCAAGAGCTCGCGGGAGTAGAGAAGCCGTGGACCAGCATGAAATAAGCTGACCGCCATCTTAATAATGTCGGCTAGTGGTAACGGCCACAGCCATCCAAAATGATAAACGCATGCCTAACACGATGAACGTAAAAATCATCATCACTAGACACAGACGCAACACCCTAAGTCTATAACTTGACAACTAACCTACACAGGGTGAGACGAAAGCGATGAAAAATTGAAATAAATTTGAATCAGAAGTGAGAGCTGCAGACGTCGCACAGCTAGGAGCGGCCATCTTAGTTCAGCACAGTAATGCCTCAAGGGTTTGGAAGAGACCCTTATCAATGTTGAATTTTCGCATCACATGGCAAAGCCTCATTCCAAACTCCGCCAAAAACCTTTTTGAAGTCGATAAAGTTATGAAAAAGATCCTAACCAGATAGATGCTTTTCAATCAGGACACGACAGATAAAGATTCTTTCGGCAGTAGGGGTTTACTCCTTTAGCCTCTATCTTTCCGGAGATTGCTCACAATACAGTGGGGTTTTCTTGCTTGTAGGCGTTTGCTTTCGTAGCCGTGTTATCTACCCAGATGACCCAGTAAGACGATTTACCCACGGATTTACCATCTGAACTGCTGGCTGTCTGCCGAGACCAACTCGTAGCCTCTCTTTCAGTTGTAGGCTGTCGGGTCTCGCCGAAGCAATTTAACAGTTTGATATCGGGAACCATGATAAAATTCCTAAAGTCAGCAATCGACTCGCAATTAAGGTACTAGTGAAGTATTTCCTCTTTCTTTCATTTTGGCAAAAGTCCTTGACCTCCACTTCCAACGAGTTGTATACTTCCATCAACACTGGAGTTCGCATCATTTGCTCTTTCTCTTGATGTTAATAGTTAAGCCGGAAGCGAATTTGTGCTTTGGTTTCATTCTAGAAGTTAGCGCGCAAAATTCGTCTGCAAGCAGTCCAGAGATAAACATTCGCGCTAACATACAGTATGCCGCTTGTAACAATGGAGACACCTAGGCTAGCAGGTTATAATAAATCTCAGTTTTAAGTAATACTTTGCTCTCTGGTTATTTTTAGCCCAAGGTTGTTGTTTTTTTTTGTTTTTTTGTTGTTGTTTTTTTTGAAAAAGTATTGATCGTATACTGTATTATGTTTCTCGAGGTTTTTTTTTTTTTGTTTTTTGTTGTTTTTTTTTGATAGTAAAAGTGAATTTTGGAGCAGCTTTAATGCAGTATTTATTATAAATATTTCTTTCTGATTTTTTACAGCGATGCCCCCAAAGTCATCAAGAAAAAGTACTTTGTTTGGCTTGGTACTACACCCTAAATTTACTTGAAGGAACTATCAGACAAAAAGATTGCAGAAAATTTATGACAGCTTAACTGATCTCATGTTTTGGAGATTGACAGTTTAACACGGAATACTATGAGTATTGAACATTCTGAAATACATCTACTGTGTGGCACAGGTACTAGGGATTACGAGAACCGAGAATGATGAAAGAAACAGATTACTGCAATCATGTTTTTGAAAATCACAATCATTTGAGCTCCAGTGAGAATGAAAATTGTTCATCAGACTGGCGAGAACATTTAAAACATGTTGAGGATTTACTACTGAAGCCAGAAGTAGTAAACACCAGGAAGAAAAGAGAATCATTCCAGGTACCACGATGTGATAACCAGTCCTCAGATTTTAGAGGAACCCGGGCCAACAATTTTGAATATAACAAGAAGACACGTCATCAAAACAATTTTACTCCAAGTGAGATAAAATTTGTCGGACGTCATCAGAAACGTCATGTGATGGAAATGTCGTCACAACCTGATGCAAAAGCTTGTGGTAAGACCCTTGACGTAGCTTCCGGTAAAGCTGAGATTTTACAAGATTTCTATGGGCAGCCTCAATTGAGTAATAAGGAAAATGGTCGAGCCCGCCATAGAGGAAAGGAGAAAAAAATAAGGAATGAAGAGAAAGAAATAGGGCGTGAGGCGTCTCAAGATCTCTCAGGTCACCCTGAGGTAAATTATAGATATCAGAAAACAGTCGTCACAGGAACCAGAGGCGGCTTTGTGCATGTGTCAGGGAGTGACGGAGAGTTTAGAGGTACAAAGAAACACAGTTCACCTACTCCAGATGATCAGACCCAGAAGACTACATGCTCAGAACCAACAAGTAAGGACCCCCAGAAAACCAAGAGCAAGAAGCCACGTAGAAAACACAAAAAAGTTAGCATTGATGGAAAAGAAACAGAGCAAGGCATGTCTCAAACTCTAAGTGGCCCTGATGAGGACTTCAAACGTCCAACAGTCAAAACAGGAGGTAGAGAAGGTTTTGTTCCAATACCAGATAGTGGTAGAGAGTTCAGAAGCACAGACAGTTTCCACTCTACAGACGATCAGAGTCCCTCTCCTGAGTCTGCAATACCAAAATCAACTACCAAGAACTCAGAGAAAACCGATCGTAAAAACTCTTCCAAGCGGAAAATAGAAAATCTGAAACGTTCTAAATTTTACCAAGAAAAAATATCAGGAGACAGAACTAAATTATTACAAGAAAACGAGTCCCTTCGTGTGGACATTCCTTTGTACGTTAAGATCCATGCACTATTTGATGGTATCGGCAAAGTTGAGGAGGTTCTGAACAAGAAATTAAAACCTGAAGGAGTCAGTGTTCGACCAGATGAAACAAACGTGAAGAAATTTAATTCGTGCACTTACTGCACAATATACTGTCTAAACAAATATCTTGCCAAAAAGCTGGAAGAGTTCCTGTTAAAGGACAAGGATAAATTTACGCCCGCCATTGATTGCAGTTTTGTGGAATATGAAGAAACAAGCTGTAGACAAAGACGACTGGAAACAGGAAAAACAGAAAGGAACTTTCTAATAGCGCAAACACGATGCGAGTTGAATGCAAAAGCCGATGCAGTTCTTGCCAAACATGACCAGAACATGACAGCAATGAAAGAGAGCCTGAATAGTGCAAAGAAAAAACTTTCAAAAGATGTTAACTGCAAGCAAAAAGAAAGCGAAGTAGCTGTCTTGGAGGAAAGAATAGTAGAAATGGAAAGACAGAAGGCTGAGTTTATGAATTCTCGGACTGCTTTCGCCAAAAATTTGGAAAGTCTTCTTGAAGGAGATACATTTGAGAAAGAGAGGCGAGACCTACTGAAACAGTATGGCGTGGAATGCTGCCGACTGGAGAAGCCTCTTCCCATGTATGCAAGGCGGAGAGACATTGTGGATCTAGTTGCCAATAACCAGGTATCCGTTATCCTGGGGGAGACTGGATCAGGCAAAAGTACGCAGATGGTCCAATACCTCATGGAAGCAGGGTTCGCAAAGACAGGCTTCATAGCTTCCACGCAGCCTCGCAAGATTGCCGCCATCTCGCTCGCCATCCGCGTGGCAGAAGAACTTGCCTCCCAAACTGGAAAAGTGGTCGGCTACAAAGTAGGCAGCAAGTCTCGACATTGCAGCGATACCAAAATTATCTTCATGACGGACCTGACCTTGCTTAACGAGTGTCTTAAAGATCCAGAATTTTCGCAGTATTCTTGCATATTAGTGGACGAGGCTCACGAGAGAAGCCTGTACACTGACCTCTTGCTGACCATGATTAAGAGATGCCTACCCCGGAGACCTGATTTACGGGTTGTTATTACTTCGGCAACCATTGACCCGGAGGTGTTTGTCGCTTTTTTTGGAAACTGCCCAGTTCTGACAGTCTCTGGGCGCACATACCCTGTGGAGGTCATCTGGCAAGATGACGTCGTAGAGGAGTACGCGTTTGACAATTATGTTGAAGAAGCTGCCAAGAAAGCCGTAGACATTCATCTGGGAAAGGAACCCGGCGACATTCTGGTGTTTCTCACGTCAATGGTGGAGACGGAGAAGTGCTGTAGGTTCTTTCAGCAGAAAATGGGTCAAAGAAATGATTATAAGTGCTTTCAGCTACACGGAAAATTGCCACCAGACGAGCAGCGGGTAGTGTTTCAACCTCTTGGCAAGGACCAGAGAAAAATTATCTTTGCCACTAACTTTGCAGAAACATCCATCACCATTGATGGTATAAGGTTTGTAGTTGATACCGGGGTTGCCAAAGAGATGTCTTTTGATCCAAAAAAGAACATGAACTGTCTTGTTGTCAGTCCAGTCAGCAAAAGTTCCGCAGAGCAACGGAAAGGTCGCGCTGGTCGAACGGCTCCTGGTAAGTGCTACAGGCTATATTCTAAACGCAGCTTCAGGGCCATGAAGCCAGCTAGCTTGCCAGAAATCCTAAGAACTCATGTAGGCCAGGCCATTTTGAAGCTGGCAGACTTTGGCATAGGTCCAGATATGTACGACTTTGTGGAGTCGCCAAGCGAAGATGCAATCACTCAGGCCCAGACTTCTCTCGTGCGCCTAGGTGCCTTGGCAAAAGATGGCACGATCACGGAAGAAGGCAAGTGGATTGCTAGGTTACCGTTTGATCCAAAACTGGGACTGCTGACGTCACTGGGCAAAAAATCCAACCTTCTGTTCGACTCTGTTGTTTTGTCTGCAGTCATGAACGCTGATGGCAACGTCTTCTATCGAGGAACGACTGCCGAGAAACAGGCAAAGCATGACAAAGCAAAGGTCAAGTTCAGTGAAAGTGGTGGTGATTGTTTAACCGCTTTAAGCGTGCTTAAGAAATGGTGGAGCATCCCCAAGAATCAGAAGAGTAAATGGTGCATGGACAACAGCCTCAACAGCAAAGTCCTGAATGGCGTCAGCGAAACCGTTGCTGAAATCTTGCATACTTTAAAGAAGGAGGTAAACATTGAGGTTAGGCAGACATTTTCAAATTCAGAGAACGCAGAAGATTTGCTAAGGAGAATGCTTTTCAAATGTTACTCTTCAAACCTTTGCCATTACCTTGGACTAGAGAGAGCAGGCTACTTTGCAGCAGAGCTTTCAAGACAAGTTCATGTACATCCATCATCATGCATGAATGTTCTGGCTATGTCTCCAGAATGGGTTGTCTACAATCAGGTTTTAAAAACATCGAGGGACTTCATCACAGGTTTGACAGTAGTCGAGGAATCATGGCTTTATGACGACGACAACAGCCTCGGCTTTGAAGTGGAGGAAATCCGCAAGAAGAAAGTGACGAACATTTTCACACAGGCGGCGGGATCTCATGTTTTCTTCTCCCTGATAGGTCCTCACTATTGCAAGCTTGCAGAATACGAAGAAATGGCTTCTTCAGAAGCCTCTACCGTTGTCGTTGTGGAAGCATCCAGGGAGAAAGGAGAGGTCAAAGTGTATTCAACAGGAGGCGATGTTTGCACTCTCGTCAATAGGCTGAAAGAGACTGCTGAAAAGTCCGCGCAAGAACTGGTCGACGAAGACATGGAACTTACTGTTGGAAAAGAGACATCCGGTCTACGTGTGATACTTGGGCGTGGCGGAGAAGTCAAGGACCTGATGATGCCAGAAGAGAGCAGGAAAGTTTTCATCAGCAAGCCCTCAGATACAACATCAGAGGATAGTCTTAGAGCCAAATTTAGCGAAGTTGGAGAAATTAAATTTTGCAAAAAGTTCGACAGAGGAAAAAATTGGGGATTGTTGATTTTCCGAACGAGAGAAGAGGCCAAGATGGCGGAAGAGATGTCAAAGAACGACAAGTACGATGTCGCTAGAGTCGAATGGCGACCTGCAGTGAAATATCAAGCCAACCTGAAAGCTCGTCTAA
Organism: Pomacea canaliculata; assembly: GCF_003073045.1. Lineage (NCBI taxonomy): Eukaryota > Metazoa > Mollusca > Gastropoda > Architaenioglossa > Ampullariidae > Pomacea > Pomacea canaliculata. The sequence continues at coordinate 9,192,523 of NC_037593.1, forward strand.
AATGGTGTCGCAGACCACTTAGTGGCACAGGATGTATCAGCGTGTCGCCGGCATACCTGGCCGATGTTTGTCGCCTGAAGTCATTTTATGTAGAAAATGATCTTGTGAAGATCAGACTAGACAAAAAAAAGGATGACTCTTTTTATATTTCTGACCTTAAGCCAAGCGCAACCAAGGAACTGGTAGAAGGCTGCTTGCTGCATGCATTGGGTTTACCGCCTGACAAGAAAGGCATCGTGGAGGACACGTTTTTACATCGAAGGAATGTTGAAAAGACTAGCGAGAGGGAACGAAACAGGCTTCGGACAGAAATAAAGAACGCGTTTCAAGACCACTTGAAATTTTCAGACGTCGAGGTTAAAGTTAAGCCACCAAATGACAAAGACTAATTTTTCTTTGCTGAAGCATTTTTTACGGATCCCATCGAAGGAGTCAGTGCGTGCACATCTTTAGGCAGACATTTTGAATTGATTGGTTCCCGTGTGGAGATTGTTCCGGACATCTCTGCCAATCTTATCGTACAGAAGCGCATCGTAGATGTCTGTGGATCGGAAATAGATAAAGTGGTAGAAATGCTGTCAACCGATGAGATCAACGTTAAACTGAGTCCACTGGGCAGCAGCAACATGGTGAAAGTGGCAGTGACAGCTTTCGACGTGGAGGGTGTGGTCCGAGCCAGGACCTGTCTGAACCAAGTCTTCAAAGGAGACGTGCTGCAGTGCTCGGCCACCCCCGTGCTGATGCACCTTCTGGCTCCAGCAGGCCGGGCGTTCCTGAGGCGGGCCGAGAAAGAAGTCGAGGCTTTTGTCAGCGTAGACAACAGACTTCGCACCGTCTCCGTGTATGGCAGCGAGTCTGCGTGCACGCGCATGAGGACAAAGATGAACGAGTACATTGAACAGCTGCTGACCGGAACTTCCGCCGAGGTGTGCCTGAAAGGCGCGGACAAGCCTCCAGGTCTCCTGAAGACCCTCATCATGCGGCACGGCGAGGACGCGGAAGGATTTCGCATTGTTGCTGGCTTGCGATCTGTCGTATTGGATTACAGGCGTCACGAGGTCAAGATGATCGGGTCAGTGGAGAGTGTGGAGACGGCCCAGACCATGATCGACGAACTAGCAGAAGAAGTGCGTCAAAAGATGCGGCTTCCCAAACCAGAAGCAAGCTGCCCAGAGTGCGTAGCTTGCTTTTGCCCGATCGAGAAAGGCGATCTCTACCGGTTGGAGTACTGTGCACATCCCTACTGCCGCGACTGCATCAAGCGCCAGGTCAAAGTCGCTATTGCCGACCACAGCTTCCCCGTGCTGTGCAGCCAGGAGGGTTGTGAGCGGCCGCTGGTCTGGCGAGACTTCAAGAGCCTGGTTCACCGCGGAGCCTTCAGCTTCTCCACGCTCACTTCCGCCGCTCTCTCCTCTTTCACGATGATTCAGAGGAACGCTGTGCGGTTCTGCACGACCCCCGACTGCCCCATGGTGTACCGCGTGACCCCCGAGGAAGGAGCCGTGGTGTTCCAGTGTCCGGAGTGCAGTGTCCGGATCTGTAGCGCGTGCCACAGCCAGGCTCACGATGGCGTGACGTGCGCGATGCTGCGCAGCGCCAAGAACCAGGAGGAGGACATAGAGAAGTGGGCCAGCCTCGACCCACACAGACGCAAGGCATGTCCCACTTGCAAGATGCCAATTGAGAAGATTGAAGGCTGCAACAAGATGGTGTGTCAAGCATGCAAAACGATATTTTGCTGGCTCTGCAGGAAAGTTTATCCGTCTTATGAAACCTGCTACGCTCATCTCAAACGTAGGCATGGAGGCTTTTGGAACAACGAGGCGGACCTCCTGTACAATGACAATTAGATTAATACATATCAACAGAGGAGGATTGAAATTTGAGGATAAAACTTGTCTCTGAAATGTTATTTCACATTTGAACACATACGCACGCAAACATAGTTTAAAAATTTTTTAAATTAGTTTTTTTATTTTGCTTTTCTTCGTCGCTTTGTGATTCCTATTGATTGGCAAATTCGTATTGGGAGATAATGCTTTAATGTTTGAAACAAATAAAATTAAGGACAAATCTGCTTCAAATCGACCGAGAGATCTCGATGACTGCTTCACATTTGTTAGCTGGATTTATTTATTCTTAATTTCATTTTAATGATTTTCGAAATGTTTGGCATCTGCGATGATTTATTATTGTTTGCGATCCCTGATCTCTTTTTGGTTGTGTACATTATATTAGACATTGGATTTTTTTTCCTAAAGTGGAATGCTTTTCTCCCTTGTTTTGAAACGTTGTTTATGATGATTATTATTTTAATCTTATTGATGTTAGTATTACTGAGCAAAGTTTTTCGCTATTTTAGCATTCGTTACTTGCAGTGTTCCATATGCTGTAAATCCTAATGCCAACAGGCAAACTTATTTCTGTAAACTGCTTAAGTGATGTCAAACAAACTAAATATGTTCATGTCATAAAATGTTTGTAACAATCAAATTTTAGAAACAGCTGCCCACATAATAACAATAATAGCATTTGTATACAGTTTTTGTGTGCGATCCCTTTTCTAGGGATCAGACAAACAAATTAAAAATATGCAGGCACTTCCTTAAATTAATGCTTTGCAATCTCGTTTTCTTTCTTCCTGAAAGTGATCTAGTAATCATGATATTTTATTCTTTGGCCCAAAGGTGGGCACTGAAAATTTAAAAAAGTCTGAAAAGATAATCCAGTGACGAGTAATCTATTATCTGTATTCATCATTAATAATTAAATGTCAATGTTCTTTGCTGACTTTCTCTGAATTTTGTTTAATAGTCCTACCCGCTAACCTGAGTCTAACATGATACTGGCAAGTTAACGACAACAGAAACAAATGCCATGATAGTTTTTTCTAAACTATAATTCGTAGTCAATTTAATTTTATTAAAGAAAAACACGCGTGTTGACCTCAGTTCTTACTATCGAGGCCAACGAAGGTCGCAGCCAATGTGAGAAAAACAGAAGAAATTTTAGTGATCAGCAAATATTCCTGCCACGTTTGGGAAGCATCGAACAAACGGTGAAAATATGCACAGGTCTCGCACAGAACAAAACACAAAATTACCAGTTTGCCACACCCTCCTTTAATTTATAAGATAGGCTAACTCGAACGCAACTGATGACAGCAACAATATGCAGGAAGTAAATACAGTTTCTGGTAATAATAATAATAATGTTTCTCCAGATACATTTAAGGTTTTAAACCCTAAACCATAACAGATTACAATGCATTTTTCAAAATAACCAACCATTAAAAACTTCCTTAGAATAAGCTTATTTAGCACATTTAACTATTCTATAGCTCTCGATCATCGTGTTTTCTATCCATAAAGTTTGTTAGTAATGATAATAAATCATAACAAAATCATAAATAAATCGCATCTACCCATTATGTAAATTTTTATCCATATAAAATCAATTTCCACAGGTCTGCATGCTACATTTCAGTCGCTTAATGTAGTATATATGCAATGGAACATAACTATTTGTAAAACCAATCAATAACTTATAGTTTACAAAAACGTTGTAATTTAATAAGAAACCGACACCCATTCAGGAAGAAGTAAATATCTTCAGGAAGAAAACAGGTTTTACAAAGATAAAGAAAGAACATGTGACAGAGAAAAGGGACTAATAGTGTTAAAATTGTTAAAAGCCATGTTCAAAGACAGATATATCTATGGTGTGTGTGTGATCGCGCGTGCGCACGTGCGTGCATGCACGATCGAGCGTAAGATGAAATCTGAAAAGGACTGAAAGTTTAAACAGGTTTACAAAAAACTTGCACGTACAGCAAAATTTTCTCTTATCAAAAACATTTTAAAATCATCATACTGTTTGATGAAACGATAGCATATTCTATGGATTACTCCCCCCTACTTCTGTCCAATGATGTTTTTCAAGCATGAGAAAAGCTCTACTCTTTATTAAACTGTTTAAAAAAGCGATAAACTTATATATATATGATATTACGCACGGCCAAACTTATTTCACGTTACAGCTGAAGAATCTTTGGTATGTACAGAATAGCAAGGCAGGCTTACTTAATATTTGTTTTAGTCAACATAAATAGCATTTTCCTTGACTATAAATTTGCCCACAATGATTATCTCTCTACCGATCCACCCATCTTATATAAAGGAACGACGTCTATTTTGTATATATAGCATTTTCTGGAATTCAGATTTTTAGGCTTTGCAATTATCACCATGATTAATAAAACTGTTTGACAGTTTGTTGTCTTCGGAGTCGTTTCGCTCACATTTCGTTAAGGTCAAAGTCATTCCCTACCAAACTGCATTCTTTAGGTCAGTTTTTACAGTAACCATAAAGGTAACAGGCATCAGAAAACTTGGCAGTACGCAGAACAAAATTATTGTTTCAGTTTGACAAGAAAATGATGTTTATTCTGAGGGCAGTAACTCTCTAAACCCACCTCTTAACGGAACAATTGCGGATCAACGTTTAACACAGTCTGGTAAATGTATATATAACCAGCATGTAAACATATTGACAAACTTGCTCACAGCATTTTATAAATAATAAAGAAAACTGTAATCAAGGCTGCAAATACTTGTATCCACAACCACTGTTTCAATCCTAGATAAAAACCATACAGGGGTGACTAATTTCTTTGCTGCTCGTGAAATGCTTCATATTAAAAAAAACCGACAAAAACCAATGTTTACAAACTATTGGAAGGTAAGCAATGCAAATACACCCATATTATATTTTCGACAAAAGTATAAATTTTTATCCTTCTTCATGCGTTGCAGATATATATATATTAACGTATGCTGTTTTGGTCTAGGTCTAGTGCTTTATGAATTGTCGAAACACGGCTATAATCTTTTGTAGAAAATTATATCAATCTCTTGCATGAGCACCAAATCAATTCAACAGATCACAATAATCCAAAATGGCAACTGCACTGATGAAGCATCTTTTCATTGATTAAGATTTTTATGAGATACAGTTCGACAGCTCGTAGTTCTAGAGAAACATTAAAAAAACAAACAAACAAACAAAAGGCGTGTAGCTAGGGACGTCCATTCTCGATGCCAAAACTGAATGTTAAATATCTTTTCCAAAACTTCAAATAACTTTAAATTTTTTTTTTTTAACATTTTCCAAAATTTGCAAATAAACACATCTCATCTTATTTTAACATTAAGATGACAGATTCCAAAAATGATATAGAATAACTCAGAAAATTTAGACAGGAAGACAATGAAATTTGCGATCATTTTGGGACTGAAAACTGAATTTCAGAAAACAAGCTAAAACAGTCAACAACACACAAACAACAAATTATAATATATATTACACATACACTGACGTGCAAATGTAACATGTTCCAGCAAATAGCTGTAAACAAACAAATAATATGACTTGATCTCAAGAGAGACGGTGCTTCCCAGTTAGTGAGTGTCTTTTATATGTACCTTACAAGTGCATCTTTAGAATTTTGGGGGGATAAAAACATTTGAGTCACCTATAGACAGCTGTGTCGTGTTAAAAAAGTAAACACGTCTACAAAAGCACATCACATGCATTTATAATGGAGTGGCCAAACCCCAATAACAACAAAATTGCATTAACACACAATAAAAGTGTTGTGGCACTATGCTCCTCGAGGAGTAACAAGAAATAAACAAAGCTAAATAATAATAATAATAAAAAAAACTCATGTGTATGCAGAAGTACAAGAAACATAATTGCAGAGGGCCGGCAGGCCGGCGTTAGTAGTTAGTTCTTGGCGGGGCCCGCGGATGATTGTCGTTGGAGGGACCTGCTGAGCCATGGCGAAAGAGGATACTCGGCTGAGACGAAATGAGGGAAGAGACGTCGGCGGATGAGAGAGGGAGCACAGACTAGTGACAGAGAAGAGACAGCCCGGACTTTAATCGCTTCTGGCGATGCGACGCAACCGTGGCCATTGTACAAGCCCAGGTATTAAAGGGTCGCACACCTGCTGACTGTTACTGCCTTTGATCGAGTGTCGGAGGTTTGTTGTCGTCACACAACCCCCACCACACCGGCTTCTCGCTCAACGATCTATACTTCTTAGAGTTCATTTTCACCAAAGATCCCCCCGTGTTCTATCGTAAGGTGCTCGTAACAGGCGCATTCTGACGCAAACTTTTTAGAACACATCCAACAAAAGGTGGTTTTGCACACGGTGCAGAACATCCTCCGGCATCCGCCAGTTTTCTCGATCGGCGTGTAACACCCAGGGCAAGGTTTACGTCGTGTCGGGTCCTGTCTGGCCCACAGTTCCACGTCCTGCCAGCCCTCCTTGTTGGCCCGCAAGATGGCGCACGTCATGCCGTCGTGCGCTTGCTGGTGGCAGGCGGTGCACAGTCGGACGCTGCAATCGGGGCAAACGAACACCTTGGCGTGCTCTTCGGCCGTCGTGCGGTACACCACGGGGCAGTCGGGCGTGACGCAGAATCGGGCGGCGCCTCCGCTACGCATCACGAACGCCGAGAGGGCAGCAGCGGTCAGCGCCGACATGTTGACGTCACCTCGACGGGTCAAGAAGGTCAGATCGCGTACGGCCACCTCGCGCTCGCACCCCTCGCGTCCGCAGACAACAGGCAAGGAGCGAGTCGTGACGGCCACCGCCACCTGGTGCTTCAGGCAGTCCAGGCAGTAAGGATGAGCGCACAGCTCCAGGCGGTACAGCTCCTTGGCTTCAACGGGACACTGGCAGATCACGCAGTCGATGGTGTCTTCCTCATCATCTTTTCTCGACGACCTTTTCATCTTCTCGACAACTTTATTAACTATGTCGTGAGCTTTCTCGATACTTTCGGGTGATCCTGTCAGTCGCAGCTTGTGTTTTCGGTAGTCGACTGAGACAACGAAGAGACCCGAGGAGGCTCGGAACCTGTCTAGATCCTCTCCGTACTCCATGAGAAGCGCCTTCAAGACACCTGCGGGCCTGTCTCCGCCCTTCAGTGTCATCTCTTCCACTGTACCACTCTGCACCAAGTCAAGGTAGTTGTTGACTTCAATGTAAACCTGGGTGCAGGCTGCCTCTGTGCCGTGTATAGCAATGGTTCCCAGACGACTGTCGACACTTATGTAAGTGCTCGTTTTATGTTGAGTTTCTCGCAGAAAACTAAGGCCCGCAGCATTCAATAGATGAGCAAGTGCAGGAGCTTTCCTGCAATCTAACACCTCGCCTTTGAAGATATCGCTGAGACATTTTCTTACTTTTACCATGTCCTCCACTTCAGAGGCCCTGATGTAGAAAATGTGTTTGTCATTGTGCACCGGCTTTGACTTAATTTCTGCAAGACCAGAAAAGTGATTCAAGGCATCTTTCACCTTTGCGTCTGCTACTTTCAGTACCTGGTTTGGGACAGTCAGAGTAGCATATATTACAGGCACCACATCAACGGGCTGATCGTGAATGTAAAATTCTGTCTGAAGACGTTTGCACGCCTGTATTCCTTCAATGGGGTCGGTGAATACTGCTTCGCTCCCAAACATGACGGACGTCTCTTTGTGCGGCTTTTCGACAGAAACTTTCACCTGCGAAGTGCGAAGATAAGCTTGAAACGTTTTCTCGATTGTCATCTCGAGATCCCTGAGCTCAGCATCTGTCGTCTGGTATGGTTTCTGGCGAACGATTGTAACACGTTCGACAATCCCCTTCGTATTTTCATCATAGCCCAACTCGTGCAAAAGCGAACGTCTGAGCACGTCCTCGCTCAATGCTCTCGGTAATGAGGGGAAGTATAAGGAATTCTCCCGATTCCGTGCTGGCTTTATCGTGATGAGGTTACTGCCGACATAAAAGCAACTCTTCAGTAAGCACGTGGCATACTCAGCTGGCGAAATGGAGGCGTAGCCGAATCCGCTGGAAGGTCTGCGGCACCATTTGAGGCGAGCCTTGAAGTCTGCGTTCTGCTTCAGTGGACGTCGGCGTTCTAGCTCACCAGCATCAGCCTCGTTATCTCCGGTCTCTTTCGCGGCGTTGACAGCCTCTGCCACAGTTTTAAATATCAGGAAACCCCATTTCTCGCCCTCGACGAACTTTTTGCAAAGTCGGATCTCGCCAAACTGCTGGAACTTTGCCAAGATATGTTCTTCCGTGCTGTTTTCTGTCACGCGATGAATGAAAACTTTTCGACTTTCATCAGGCATCAGTAGCTCAACCACCTTTCCTCCAGTCCCAAGAACAACTCGAAGATTAGATTCTTCTTTGCCGACCGGCTGCTCGGTGTCTTCACGTGCAAGCTCTCGTGCCGACCGCTCCACTCTCTCCTTCACCAGTTTCACGAGACGCTCGTTCGCTTTTTCTGTAGAGAAAACTTTCACTTCTTTTACTTCACGACTAGCTTCTACCACCACAACAGAGAAGTTGCCTTGGCTACTCCCCAAATCTTCATACTCTCTTAGCCGGCAAAAGCGAGGACCTACCATCGAGAAGAAGGCATGAGATCCTGCCGCCTGTGTGAACACATTCATCACTTTTTTCTTACGGATGTCTTCAACATCGAGGCCGACATTTTCTACAGCGACATCAGCAAGCCACGATTCGTCGACTGGCGTGACTCCTGTGATGAAATCTCTCGATGTTTTAATCAGCTGCTCGTAAACGACCCATTCAGGGTTGCTAGCTAAGGAGGTCAGACAAGACGAAGGATGCACGTGAACTTGCCTTGAAACACGCGCGGCAAAGTATCCGGCCTTCTCCATGCCTAAATAGTGACACAGGTTGCCAATATAACACTCAAAAATCATATGTCTCAGGCAGTTTTCTGTTGTTTCTTTGTCAGAAAACTCATTGGCTACTTCCAGATTGTACTCTTTTTTAAGAGTCTTGATTATTTCATTTGCCATGTCCCTGGTGGATCTCATGGCTTTAGCATTGATGCTGTTGGCAACACACCATCTGTTTTTTTCTTTTTCAGGCACATGTTGCCATTCCTTGTACACGGCTAAGGAGGTCAGGCAATCTCCAGTGGTCTGGCTGAATCTGGTTTTAGATTTATCATGCTGCTCCTGTTCCTTGGTGGTGTTACCCCTGTAGAAAACACTCCCGAAGTTCGTTAAGGCAGCAAGGACAATAGAATCGAACAAAAGACCATTCGCTTTGCCTTTCAATGTCATCAGCCCCAACCGTGGGTCCAAGGGAAGTTTTGCAATCCAACGCCCCTCTTCCGTGATTCGGTGGTTTGTAGACAAAGCTCCCAGCTGCACCAGCGACTCCAAGGCAGCTTCAATGGCTTCTTGGCTAGGGGACTGAACGAAGTCGTACATATCCGGTCCAACTCCCAACTCTGCAAGTTTAAGGAGAGCCTGTCCCAGATGAGTTCTAAGGATTTCCGGAAGAGTGATTTTGTCCATGGCATTATAACTGTATTTAGAGTACAGACGATAGCATTTTCCCGGCGCAGTGCGACCTGCTCTCCCCTTCCTCTGTTCCGCCGAGCTCTGACTGACCACGGTCACGCTTAGGCAGTTGCTGTTTTTCTTGGCATCATATCGCATCTCCTTGGCAACACCGGTGTCTACCACATACTTGATCCCGTCAATCGTGATAGAAGTCTCAGCACAGTTCGTGGCAAACACTATCTTACGTTTGTTTTTACCCAGAGGCTCGAAAACCTTCTGCTGTTCATCAGCCTGAAGCTGGCCGTGTAGCTGAAAGCACTGGAAGTCGTTCCGTCCTGCCAAACTCTGCTGAAAAGCCTCACAGCATTTCTCTGTTTCCAAGGGCGACGTGAGAAACACAAGAATGTCTCCGAGCGCTTCCTTCAAATGGATCTCCTCCGCCTTCTTCACGGCCTTCTGCATGTAGTTTTCAAACTCGTCTTCTTCGTTATTGTCATCTAGCCAAACTACATCCACTGGAAATGTGCGACCCGAAACTTTCAGGACCGGGCAGTTGCCGAAGAACTTTACAAATACTTCTGGGTCGATCGTTGCCGAGGTGATGATCACCCTGAGTTCCGGTCTCTTTTGCAGACACCGCTTGATCATGCCCAGCAACAGATCGGTGTACAGGCTTCTTTCGTGTGCTTCGTCTACAACTATGCAAGAAAAGGCTTTCAAGGTGGGGTCTGCAAGGCACTCGTTTAGCAGACAGTGATCGGTCATAAATATAACCTTGGTCAAATCCCCGGTCCTACATTTGCTGCCGACTTTGTACCCGACCTCTTTACCTACATTGGTCGCCAGTTCTGATGACACATGCGTCGCCAAGGAGATGGCGGCAACCTTGCGCGGTTGGGTGCACACGATAGCACCCTTGTTGCAGAAGTCTGCCTCTAGAAGATACTGCACCATCTGAGTACTTTTCCCAGAACCTGTTTCACCGAGGATCACGGACACTTGGTTACTTCTCACAAGATCGACGATGTCCCGACGTCTGGCATACATTGGGAGAGACTTTTCAAACCGACAGCATTCAATGCCAAACTGCTTGCGAGCTTCATTTACCGTTTTCTCAAAATTAGTGCCGTTTAGAGCAGTTGCCACACGTTTTCTAAACTCATCCACAGCACCACAAAACTCTTCCTTTTGTCTGATGTTCTCATCTACTTTAGCTTCCAGAGCTGAAATCTCAGCTTTAGTCTGTGTGGCTGTGTAAAGGTTGTTTAATTTACCTTTAGCCTGGTCAATCTGAAGCATAATAGCTTGCAATTTCTCTTCATGGACTTTTAAAGCTCTTGTAGACTTTTTTTCCAGCTCAAACTGTGCTTGCTGTCTAAGTTCCTCTTTACGCTGTTCTGCTCGACTTTGTAAGACCTCGCTCTGGTCAAATCCTGTAAAGTTGCAGTCAATGAGAGGTGTAAACATGTGCCGATCCTTCAGCAGTAGATGTTTCAATCTCTTGGCAAGATCTTTACTTGGACAGATCACACTGCAGTATGTGCAGGTGTCTGATCTCATGACATCCTTTTTAAGAAGCGAAAGCTGAAATCCCTCCAGGTTTACCTTTGTTGTGAGGACTTGCTCCAGCAGTGCCACATCCTGAATTAAATCATGGATTTTGACATAAAGTTCAGTCGTTTTGGTCTTTGGTTTTTTCCACAACTCTTTCTGGCTGTCTCTATGGTCTGCTGACCTACTAACATGATTTCTTCTTGGTATTGGCTGACAAGATTGACCACAAGGATTCTGATTTACTTCTTCCTTCATCTTTTTTTGTCAGTCAAATCTGAAAATACAACACTAAGCTTACTTAAGTTTTTTAAAAAATAAATTAAAATCCCCCAAGTTGTTATGTGTTTACTGAGCCAAGGTTAAAAAAAATGATATTTTGCATGTTAATCTTACTGCTTTGTTTTAGGGTTAATCCTATGACTTCCTGAACAGCAAATGAAAAAGACATGACTTGTTATTTGTATTTCAGTTGTGTAGGAAAAGGGATTTGGTGAACAACACCAAAACTAATTAATGATGTATGGCTAACTGAACAGAAAAATACTACTAACTTGTGAGTGTATTGTTTTTAAAAAGTGCTTGTATCTTGCTGGCTTAAGAAATAGTAAATGTGATCCTGGTGTGATTTACACTATCTATGAGAAGGAAATAAAGATACTCAGTTGTGCACACAATTGCCAGCTTATATAGGATAGAGTGAGCTGATGATGTTTAAATGTGCCATCACTCATTACGATATAATAAATGGCAAGTTAAAATGCAAATAAGGTACTAACTTAGCAAAATACACCATGTTTTTATAAAAACAGAATACCAAACAAGGAAAATGTAGAGAAAGAGACTGTGCATAATAACTGATCCTTTTTGTTTCTCATAAAAAGTTAAACTGGTAAATCACACCCAAAATCTTATAGCTAGTTGAATTTACATCACAGGAAAGAAATTTAATTTGAAAAAGTACAAGGGGCACACACTGACAGTATTTGTGAAGATGATGCACAAGGTTAGTCTTTTGTACTGACAAGGGATGGAGAAAGGCAGATTGATAAATTGGTTCAGTCATGGGTTATTTTCATCAGAGTAAACAAACCTAATGTGCTACATTTAATAGACATTTGCATACAGGCATACATACCATTTGCAAAAAGGTATGTATATATGCTCATGTACACATATGCGTGCGCACGCACACACACATGCAACATCACTCCCCCCCTTCCCCGACAAGAGGCAGGGGGAAAGAAAACTTTTCTTGTTTACACACACATGTATGCACATGTTCTTGTGCATGCACACTCTCAGATATATCCACACACAAACAAGGACACAAAAAATACACACAAATACAAACATGCATACACACATATAATCTATAAAAATGTACTTACAATAAAACACAATTACATAAGTTTATATAAAGCTGTAATCCTCAGTCAAAAAAGATGCTCAGAGTGGTTTAATCCTACCAGCCTCTTCAGAGGCAAGCACAAAAATATTTTCAAAAAACATTTTAAAATCTAACAACATTACATGTAATTCTAACTTTAAATAAGCCTAACCCACTAGAGATTACAGGTCTTGGTGTTTAGAAAAGGTTCTGCTACAAATATTTAGAAGATCTTAAAGTCATATGCTTATGCTCAGAAAATTGGGATAAAAATGAAGGTTCTAAAATATCATGAAAGGCATTCAAAGTCAGGCCACATGCTCTTTCATTGCACACTTCAGCAACAAGAATGAAAGGAGAAGAGCCAGGCTCTACAAGATAGTCAGCCATGGTAGGAAAAGTTCTATGCTGAAATTTTAAGGCATTATTCCATCTGCTCTTAAAGAAAACTATAGCCTAAAATGTCCCAGGGATTACTCCCACTTCCTATCACAATTCTTTCAGTGATTCTGGTCAGACAATACATTCATTGCCATAAAGAGAAGGTCAAAATGCATTACAAATAACTCAATGCCATCTGCCATATGACTCGTCAACAACACTGTGCTAAAAAGTGCATAGGTATGTGTGTTTCTCTTTCAGGAAATAATTCAAAATTTATATTCTGTGTTGAACCCTCATTACTTTATATTTGCAGGGCCTTACGGTCAAAAACTTCTGGAAAGGAACATATATCTTTTTTTATACTGCATCATAATTATATGAGAATACAGCTTAAGGAAAAATACTCTAAGATTTATTAGTATGTATTTAAAAAAACCTCAAAACCTTCCAATTATATCACGTATAAATTCAGTCAGCTCGGTGCGACACTTGCTTACCTGACAGTTGCTTGAGTAGAGACTGAATGGTTGTAGATTATTTGTTATGTCTGAGCGTACTCGTGGCTTTTTAAAGAAATCAATGACGATTTTCTGAGAAATTTTCCTTAAAAATTACGCCCTGACAAGAATTTTAACTTTCACTTTTGGTTTCGTTCGATTTGCTTATGGAGTTATCTCACATGAGGTGCGCGCGCACTACGAGGTCAGAGGCCATACGCTAAATGATCCCCGAGAAAATCTTTTCCAACGAAACATCCGAAAACACATTTTAAATAAATTTAAAGTGTTTAATATAACTGATTAATAACGCATAGGCTAAACTTTGTCTAGTAGCCTTCCTTTTAGACTTATAGATTTCTCTGCTCGCGCAAAACTGGAATTTTTAAACGTATTTCTTTTAACGGTGCAGGCACCGGTCGCGGGGAACAAAATGACAGACACAGCGGCTGACGAGACTCACCTTAGTTAGGAACCAGGTAGCCTCGTACACGGCTCACTTTGCGAAGATAACACCAAAGACTTTACAACGATACCACCCAGCTTGGGGAATTTCGTAAGCACGAGATCAGAGTTCAGTCCTTTGCTCCTTCGTTCTGTTTACGATCTGCTCAAGGCTAAGAGAGAAGGCGTGGCGGTCAAGGGACCGACTTCATACCTCAGCAAATCCATGTTTGTTTGTTTGTTTGTTTGTTTGTTTGTTTGTTTGTTTGTTCCCCCTCCCCTCTCTCCAGTGTGTGCGTGTGTGTGTGTCCTTTCGTTTCGTCATCTTTTAATCTACTTTTCTGAGTATTGCAGTAAACAAATATGAAAACTATATTAAGCTCACAAGAACAAAATAATGTAAAAATAAAAAAGAACAAAATTTGAATTTTAAAATGTGTCTGAAATCATTTCGTTAATAAAGTAAAAATGTGTAGAAATATGTGGAAAAATGTGTAGAAAAGTATCAAACTACACCAAACAGAAATGGTACGTACATACCCAAGTAACGAACACAGTTAAATATACACTCTTGCATGGAACAGTACTTATAATTGTGATCTATGAAGACTAGTATAATAAATGTGCGACTCATCCACAGCCAAGTGAAGGGAGATATATAGCCGCTTGCCAGACTGAATGTTTAAAGAAGGCAATCGACCGACTGAGCGATCTTTCTGATATATCATCTTTGATAACACTTAGCGCGTGACCGTACATTAATTGTTGGTATAGTTATGGCGACCGTTAGCTGGCCACCTGCAGGTACTTGCTAGGAATATTTTTGGGTGGAGACTTGCAGTTTGCCCGATTAAAGGATGACGTAGTCGAATAGACTCTTGCCGTTGTCGCATCGGCCGGTGATGGCTGATGAAGGCACGACGTTGTTGTGTTCCAAAAGCCCAAGCTAGTGGGTGGATTTCTTTTTCTTGAGTATTTTTATAAACGCCCCAGTTACCCATATACATTTACTGATAAAGACATGAAGAAAATTCCAAGAATGTACTTATATACTTTTCCTTGAGTGTAAAGGTTTAGTTTTTCTCCTACCTTTGGTTATGTTTCTGTCTCAATATAATTTGTCAACAGATGGGAGAAGATACCGTTCTGTACGAAGCTTAGCAGCTATGCACAGAACACCTTGAACATTACTTTGTTTTGTTTTTAACGAATGATTATGATGTTATGCATAATTTTATTATCATGTTTTGTGTCCATTTGTGAACTTGTTCACATATGTGTGTGTGTGAGAGAGAGAGAGAGAGGATTGCAATTAACATAGATGTGCTATGTGTCCTTAACCAGTATCACAACAGACATATTTTGACTGCCATTAAAAGCATCCATGAGAGGATACACCTTTTATATTATGTTATTGGGATTCTTCAGGGTAAAACACCTGCCAATCATTACTTTAGCCAGTTGTTTCCAGACATCATTCTAAAAGTATGCTTTGTATACTACTAAATGTATGATACGTAGCTTACTGGGGACAGATTCTTATTGGAAACATTCTTAATTTACACATGGAGAAGGTCTGAGACAAGTATGAATTGAATGCTCTCCTGCTTAAAATCAGTGCGCGTTTATATTTACAAAGGACTAAATTTAAAGATAAGACATGGGAGATAAAAAGAACACTTGTCCTATATCCAAAGGATCAAATAGATACTTTAATGTCGGTCACGTACAAGGACAGATAAACAGACAGCCAAGGTGGCAATCAGAATTGATTATCAAACACTGTCATTTTAAAGGACGATGAAGCTCATTTGAAAATGAGAATCATTTCAGGAAATTCCTGTGTGATACTACATATATTCTTAATGACCTTGTGCACAATAAATTTTACTTTTGTTGCCTAATGTAACCAGTAGTCTAATCAATCTGTCCTCTCTGTGCCGTTGGCAGCGAGGCGACAACAAGGGATCTCCATCTGGTTCTGTCTGCTGCTGGTCTTGGGGCTGTCTCCACCGCCGTCACAGTTGCCTGGTCTGCTTCACTTCTTCTACCAGAGGAAGTTGTTTCTCTAGCTAGTTTTCTCTAGCTCGATTTGTAAAGAAACTTCCTAATGACAAATTAACACGTCTAACGTGTGAAATTCCTTACTTTCACACTAAAGCAGTGGCAAACTTATCCAACCATATTTTTACCCGTTGCCCTCCCTCCTACAGACCACACCTAGCGTGTCAGTCACGTGATCAAGACTAGTGGACTGTAACGATTCACTTTGCGTAATGGAAGGTTGGGCGGAAGATCTTGTTTTTGATATAACTGTTAGCATCTGGACCACCTGACTGCTGTGCCGAGCTTTCTAGTGCCACCTGCCTGACAGGTGGAGACGGTTTACGGTCTTGGCGGTTGTACGCTTCGGTACTTACGTTATCCGCAATCAAAGTTTCTCTCAATACAGATATAAACAATTAAATCAATAAACAGAAGAAGAAAATTGTTAGTCTCTCACTGTTTTAAATTGTTTATTTCAATGTGTCTGTTTTTGTTATCTTTAACAAGATGCATCCTGATGTAACTTTTACTACACAAATATATAACACAGGAAAAATAAAGAATGCACGAGGTGACTTTTTCTGTTCACTTAGTCTTCTAGTCTTTCCGTTTCCATTCTGAAGCTTTTCTATTGAAAGAAGAAGTTACTTTTACATCAAATATAATGATGTCTTTAATTGTAATTTTTTTTAATTTTCGATATCGACTCGGGCATTCGCAATGATTGTGAAAGGGATGACCGTCACTGACAACCCTGGTTTTCAAATGTAATGTATCCGCTGGCATCACCCTGACAATGATGGCAGATGGCAGATAAGGGGAGGGGTGAGGGAGGAAGAGTAGGAGCTGGAGAATGGCCCAGCCCTGTCCACGCGGCGAGAAGCTGAAGGCGGGGTGGGGATTCTGGCATTGCTTCACCACTGGGCAAGAGCACCACCACCTGATGGTTACCGACAAACCTAGGTTCTTAACTGTAATATATAACAACACACACGCACACACACACACGCACGCACACACAAAGAAGCACGCACTTATCACAGAAAGAAAAGACAGAAACGGGAAACAAACACAAGTTAAATAGACATGACATGATTTTGTTTCGCTAAAACCCTTATGAGGATACCACACAACAACAATTTTCTTTCAATGGGAAACAAAAGTGAATTAGGGATTGTTTACAAGTCCTTTATTTTACAAGAGCATAAGCTGTAATAATAAATCCAATATATATGATTTCATTGTAAGACATAAACTAACTGCTGCTACATGCTGCAAAAAGGTCCAGTCACTTTTCTACAGCTTCAGCGGACATCTAAACAAATTATCTTCAGCTTACACAAAGTTCGTGTATTTCAGCCTCCACCTAAAAAAATCACTGGTGCAGAGGGGTTTCTCTTTCAACATATCCGCTGTCACGATGGCCCAGACCTGTTCAGACAGACGTGCCCCACGCTAATGGCGCAAAAGGCGGGGTGGGTGGGTCGGCACCAGCTTTACCACTGGGATGGAGCACCACCCCGGCTGCAAGGCGGGGTGGGTGGGTCGGCACCAGCTTTACCACTGGGATGGAGCACCACCGGCTGCAAGGCGGGGTGGGTGGGTCGGCACCAGCTGGGATGGAGCACCACCCCGGCTGCAAGGCGGGGTGGGTGGGTCGGCACCAGCTTTACCACTGGGATGGAGCACCACCCCGGCTGCAAGGCGGGGTGGGTGGGTCGGCACCAGCTTTACCACTGGGATGGAGCACCACCCCGGCTGCAAGGCGGGGTGGGTGGGTCGGCACCAGCTTTACCACTGGGATGGAGCACCACCCCGGCTGCAAGGCGGGGTGGGTGGGTCGGCACCAGCTTTACCACTGGGATGGAGCACCACCCCGGCTGCAAGGCGGGGTGGGTGGGTCGGCACCAGCTTTACCACTGGGATGGAGCACCACCCGGCTGCAAGGCGGGGTGGGTGGGTCGGCACCAGCTTTACCACTGGGATGGAGCACCACCCCGGCTGCAAGGCGGGGTGGGTGGGTCGGCACCAGCTTTACCACTGGGATGGAGCACCACCCCGGCTGCAAGGCGGGGTGGGTGGGTCGGCACCAGCTTTACCACTGGGATGGAGCACCACCCCGGCTGCAAGGCGGGGTGGGTGGGTCGGCACCAGCTTTACCACTGGGATGGAGCACCACCCCGGCTGCAAGGCGGGGTGGGTGGGTCGGCACCAGCTTTACCACTGGGATGGAGCACCACCCCGGCTGCAAGGCGGGGTGGGTGGGTCGGCACCAGCTTTACCACTGGGATGGAGCACCACCCCGGCTGCAAGGCGGGGTGGGTGGGTCGGCACCAGCTTTACCACTGGGATGGAGCACCACCCCGGCTGCAAGGCGGGGTGGGTGGGTCGGCACCAGCTTTACCACTGGGATGGAGCACCACCCCGGCTGCAAGGCGGGGTGGGTGGGTCGGCACCAGCTTTACCACTGGGATGGAGCACCACCCCGGCTGCAAGGCGGGGTGGGTGGGTCGGCACCAGCTTTACCACTGGGATGGAGCACCACCCCGGCTGCAAGGCGGGTGGGTGGGTCGGCACCAGCTTTACCACTGGGATGGAGCACCACCCCGGCTGCAAGGCGGGGTGGGTGGGTCGGCACCAGCTTTACCACTGGGATGGAGCACCACCCCGGCTGCAAGGCGGGTGGGTGGGTCGGCACCAGCTTTTGGGATGGAGCACCACCCCGGCTGCAAGGCGGGGTGGGTGGGTCGGCACCAGCTTTACCACTGGGATGGAGCACCACCCCGGCTGCAAGGCGGGGTGGGTGGGTCGGCACCAGCTTTGTTGGCTGTTGTTGGCTGTTGTTGGCTGTTGTTGGCTGTTGTTGGCTGTTGTTGGCTGTTGTTGGCTGTTGTTGGCTGTTGTTGGCTGTTGTTGGCTGTTGTTGGCTGTTGTTGGCTGTTGTTGGCTGTTGTTGGCTGTTGTTGGCTGTTGTTGGCTGTTGTTGGCTGTTGTTGGCTGTTGTTGCTGTTGTTGGCTGTTGTTGGCTGTTGTTGGCTGTTGTTGGCTGTTGTTGGCTGTTGTTGGCTGTTGTTGCTGTTGTTGGCTGTTGTTGGCTGTTGTTGGCTGTTGTTGGCTGTTGTTGGCTGTTGTTGGCTGTTGTTGTGTGTTGGCTGTTGTTGGCTGTTGTTGGCTGTTGTTGGCTGTTGTTGGCTGTTGTTGGCTGTTGTTGGCTGTTGTTGGCTGTTGTTGGCTGTTGTTGGCTGTTGTTGGCTGTTGTTGGCTGTTGTTGGCTGTTGTTGGCTGTTGTTGGCTGTTGTTGGCTGTTGTTGGCTGTTGTTGGCTGTTGTTGGCTGTTGTTGGCTGTTGTTGGCTGTTGTTGGCTGTTGTTGGCTGTTGTTGGCTGTTGTTGGCTGTTGTTGGCTGTTGTTGGCTGTTGTTGGCTGTTGTTGGCTGTTGTTGGCTGTTGTTGGCTGTTGTTGGCTGTTGTTGGCTGTTGTTGGCTGTTGTTGGCTGTTGTTGGCTGTTGTTGGCTGTTGTTGGCTGTTGTTGGCTGTTGTTGGCTGTTGTTGGCTGTTGTTGGCTGTTGTTGGCTGTTGTTGGCTGTTGTTGGCTGTTGTTGGCTGTTGTTGGCTGTTGTTGGCTGTTGTTGGCTGTTGTTGGCTGTTGTTGGCTGTTGTTGGCTGTTGTTGGCTGTTGTTGGCTGTTGTTGGCTGTTGTTGGCTGTTGTTGGCTGTTGTTGGCTGTTGTTGGCTGTTGTTGGCTGTTGTTGGCTGTTGTTGGCTGTTGTTGGCTGTTGTTGGCTGTTGTTGGCTGTTGTTGGCTGTTGTTGGCTGTTGTTGGCTGTTGTTGGCTGTTGTTGGCTGTTGTTGGCTGTTGTTGGCTGTTGTTGGCTGTTGTTGGCTGTTGTTGGCTGTTGTTGGCTGTTGTTGGCTGTTGTTGGCTGTTGTTGGCTGTTGTTGGCTGTTGTTGGCTGTTGTTGGCTGTTGTTGGCTGTTGTTGGCTGTTGTTGGCTGTTGTTGGCTGTTGTTGGCTGTTGTTGGCTGTTGTTGGCTGTTGTTGGCTGTTGTTGGCTGTTGTTGGCTGTTGTTGGCTGTTGTTGGCTGTTGTTGGCTGTTGTTGGCTGTTGTTGGCTGTTGTTGGCTGTTGTTGGCTGTTGTTGGCTGTTGTTGGC
Source organism: Pomacea canaliculata (assembly GCF_003073045.1). NCBI lineage: Eukaryota > Metazoa > Mollusca > Gastropoda > Architaenioglossa > Ampullariidae > Pomacea > Pomacea canaliculata. The sequence goes on from NC_037593.1 coordinate 9,212,378, forward strand.
TGTTGTTGGCTGTTGTTGGCTGTTGTTGGCTGTTGTTGGCTGTTGTTGGCTGTTGTTGGCTGTTGTTGGCTGTTGTTGGCTGTTGTTGGCTGTTGTTGGCTGTTGTTGGCTGTTGTTGGCTGTTGTTGGCTGTTGTTTGGCTGTTGTTGGCTGTTGTTGGCTGTTGTTGGCTGTTGTTGGCTGTTGTTGGCTGTTGTTGGCTGTTGTTGGCTGTTGTTGGCTGTTGTTGGCTGTTGTTGGCTGTTGTTGGCTGTTGTTGGCTGTTGTTGGCTGTTGTTGGCTGTTGTTGGCTGTTGTTGGCTGTTGTTGGCTGTTGTTGGCTGTTGTTGGCTGTTGTTGGCTGTTGTTGGCTGTTGTTGGCTGTTGTTGGCTGTTGTTGGCTGTTGTTGGCTGTTGTTGGCTGTTGTTGGCTGTTGTTGGCTGTTGTTGGCTGTTGTTGGCTGTTGTTGGCTGTTGTTGGCTGTTGTTGGCTGTTGTTGGCTGTTGTTGGCTGTTGTTGGCTGTTGTTGGCTGTTGTTGGCTGTTGTTGGCTGTTGTTGGCTGTTGTTGGCTGTTGTTGGCTGTTGTTGGCTGTTGTTGGCTGTTGTTGGCTGTTGTTGGCTGTTGTTGGCTGTTGTTGGCTGTTGTTGGCTGTTGTTGGCTGTTGTTGGCTGTTGTTGGCTGTTGTTGGCTGTTGTTGGCTGTTGTTGGCTGTTGTTGGCTGTTGTTGGCTGTTGTTGGCTGTTGTTGGCTGTTGTTGGCTGTTGTTGGCTGTTGTTGGCTGTTGTTGGCTGTTGTTGGCTGTTGTTGGCTGTTGTTCGCTGTTGTTGGCTGTTGTTGGCTGTTGTTGCTGTTGTTGGCTGTTGGCTGTTGGCTGTTGGGCTGTTGTTGGCTGTTGTTGGCTGTTGGCTGTTGGCTGTTGGCTGTTGGCTGTTGGCTGTTGGCTGTTGCTGTTGGCGTTCTGTTGTGTTTACAACAAGCTACTGCAACAACAAAGAACAACCAGCAACAACCAATTAACAATCCTCATCAACATTAACCAACAACCATCATCAATCAATACTCATTAACGTTTATCATCATCAATGATTAACAACAATCATCATCAATCATCAACATCCATCAACAACTATCAATAATTAGCATCAACAATAAATAACCGCCGCCACCATCAATCAACAACACTCATCACTCATCACCTTTAATCATCAACATTCGTCAACAACGACCATCAACAATTTTTAATAACCACCAAGAACAACCACCAAATAAACAAGCATCAACAGCAATCACTCATCAACATCAATTACCATCATAAACATTACTCATCATCATCATCATCATCGATTATCAACATCAACCATCAGCAACGACCATCAACAACTTTCAATAACCACCAACAACAACCACCATCAATCAACAGCAACCATCATCATCAACAACAACCATCAACAACTTTTAATAACCACAAACAACCACCACCATCAATTAACAACACTCAACACTCATCACCATTAATCATCAACAACGATCAACAACTTTCAATAACCACCATCAACAACGACCATCAACAACTTTCAATAACCACCAACAACAACCACCACCAATCAACAACTACCATCATCATCATCATCATCATCATCATCAACAATTATCAACATCAACCATCAACAACAACCATCATCAACTCTCATCAACAACTATCAACAGCTTACAACAATTGACAACATTTATTAACAAGTAAAAATTCTATCAGCTTCCCCTTTCTTGACAATGTCTAAGCTGTCTGCTTGTTTCTTTGCTCTACTTTCCACATTTCTATCATAACGATCGACACTGTGCATTATGTATGTATGTAGTCAAAGACAAAGCTTTACCTTCTAATCCTATCATTTCGCCTTCTTTCTTACATGAGATCACATCACACACTAGTGGCGGTCCATGCTGCACACAAAGATAGCAAAAAATAATAAAATAAAATCACCTAAAATTATCTCACAAATACAGTCGGGATAGAAATGTAATCACAGCATCAAAACTTGCCTTCACAATGATTCGCAAAATAAAAGAAGGAATAAAATTATGTAAGTCAACTACAGATGTAAACACAGGTGTAAGCCCTCGTTCAATCAAGGCTAGTCAGGAAACAACTATACTCAATCATAAATCAAAGCAGTCAGTGTACACACATCTCAGTAAACACAAACAAGTCCACAATGGCAATTTCTCTCTAGAGATGCAATAAACACATAAGCAATCCTAACGAGCAAACAAAGAGCAATCCAGTTCTTTAAATGTAATAATGTGAACACTGCTCATCATCAAGATTTAAAGTTCAATATAGGTTTGAGGAACAGCCAACAATTTTTTTCTTAAAACAATAAAATGGAGTAGCTAATGGGGAGATAATCACACGCTCAGACACTACCAAGCTTCTTCCAATAAAAGCAACACTCAGGGGTAAGGTGAAGGTAGCAGGGAAAGAAAGACAGAATACAGTAGAGACAGAGGCCCTTACTAGACCTCTGGAGCTGGAGACAGGGAATAAAATGTTAAAATTAACCATAAACATCAACAGGAAGACCACTAGACTCCTCAAAGGACAATCCTTCCACACAACAACTGTACAAGACAAACAGCCCCGCAATCTCTTCGGGGTCACCAATTGTCACGGACAATCGCAGATGATGGCAGATAGATGATGACATATAGATGACAGCAGATAGATGATGGCAGATGATAGCACTTGATGGTAGATGATGGCAGATAGATGATGGTAGATGATGGCAGATAGATGATAGCAGATAGATGATGGCACATGATGATAGATGATGGTAGTTGATGGTAGACGATGGCAGATGGCAAATGTATTTTTTAAGCTGGTTCAGGTCACATCCCAACAACACAAACCCTCTGCCCCAACACACGGTCAAATACCAAATAACTCTCGCACAGAGAAAACTCAAAGCTATCTATACCATCTCGCAATTCTTAGCTCCTCGCCAAAAATGTAAAGTTTCTTATATTTGTCCTCACGTCTGTCTACTTGCTGATAAGAAGAATGGGATATCGTCATGGAACTATGTCCGATGACTAGTGGTCAAATTAAATAATAAAAAAATAAAAAATCGAAAAATCGAAAAATTAGAGTAAGTCGAAGATAACACTTACCATTCCCGACATCTGCAGTCCCGATGTAGGATACTCTCACGAACCTCAGCGCCAGGAATGCTCTTCTCCCACCCTTTCACTGCCAGGCAGGTGCGCTGTCACACTAGCAACTACACGAACAAGCCACTGCACATATTTCCATGGAAACACAAATGCTGGTAGACACTTCCACACTCTTTGGTCTGGACATCAGTGGAAACGTTGACAGGATGTTCGATTCCTCGACGACCCACAAGGGAAGAAACTCCAGGGCTACCCGGATAAAATCGAGCCACCCAGTCCTCCCTCGGTTGACAGTCACCCCTGGGTGGGTCCGGTGTAGGAAGAAGGTTCTCAGGCCCTCCTGTAGTTAGGGATCTGTTTCAGCGGGTCTTCCATAACTGTTCCTCCACATTAGTTCCTGTAACTTAATGATTAATGAGACTACCATTCACTGCTACTATTAGTCTCCCTGAGTTAAACTCATCACCACATTAGTTTCTGTAACTTAATGATTAATGAGACTCTACCATTCACTGCTACTATTAGTCTCCCTGAGTTAAACTCATCACCACATTAGTTCCTGTAACTTAATTGGTAATGAGACTACCATTCACTGCTACTATTAGTCTCCCTGAGTTAAACTCATCACCGCATTAGTTTCTGTAACTTAATGACTAATGAGACTCTACTATTCACTGCTACTATTAGTCTCCCTGAGTTAAACTCATCAGCACATTAGTTTCTGTAACTTAATGATTAATGAGACTACCATTCACTGCTACTATTAGTCTCCCTGAGTTAAACTCATCACGTGATTTCTTATTGGACGTTAAGATTTTTTTCATGAAACAATTTAAGAATACTTTTGCCGTGAAATCAGAATTTAGAATTCAGGACAATATAAAACATATTTGTTTACCTTGATTGGGCAAGGAACTAAATGCACAGATTCCTCTGTCTGTATTCACACCTGTACAGGTAGGACCAAGCGTCTCGGCGGCTGCGGTGGGAATGTCACACACTGTTCACTGAGCGAAAAACGTGGAGGTGAGCTGTCGTCTCTAGTGTCACGTGCCATCAGTTGTGCTCCTGCACGGGTGTACGAATTACACGCTTTTTTATCTTTTATTCCTACGCGGTACACACACTCGCGAACTACGCTTACACGAGAAATAAGACACACAACATTATCCTTATCTTGTAATCATCTTGTCACTAGCACTTGTTTGCTTAGTTTACTTTTTACTCTTTTGTTTAGTTTTGCATGTGAGCACACTTGTTAGTATCGTACAAGATGAACAGCGTTTAAGGTATGTTGTCATTCCAAAATACAGATATAAAAATTTAATATATTAAAACAGAAGAAAACATGGTTAGCCTCTAACTGCTTTAAATTGTTTATTTTAATTTGTCTGAATTTTTGTTATCTTTATCAAGATGCATCAAATAGAAAAGCAAGCCAATACACAAACATATCAACACTCAGTCAGCTGAAGGAGGAAATTCGTAAAACTGCAGACACGTGACTGTACATCTTTTTAATTTCTTTGACAACAGCACAAGAAAAAAAAAGTTTACATCAAAAGTACAATTTTTTTTTTTTTGCAGTTTTTCTTGAGCTGCATATGAAGCAATATACTTGTAGCTGTTTTCTCCATAAGGCTTTTCCCTGAGACAATCCCAAGAGCTGCACGACAGCTACCGATAGAAGACCACGATGACCTGCTCACGATGACCAACGCTGAAGGCAATCAAGGTGCTTAACTCTGCAAAACAAAGAATGTAATAACTCACGTGGATTAAGCCCCTTTTACTTCCTACTAAATGGGAAGCTTATTATCAATGGGCTTTGTCAGGTTATTTTTTTTTTGAAACAGCCAACTAGCTCGCTCATTTTTGTTTTGTCCTTAAAAATGTCAACATTGAAACTGGCCTAATCGTCCTGAAGAATTTCATGAAAGAGTTTTTCGAGAAAGATCATAGCTCATCACTAATGTTATGTATTTCTTTTCCCCCCACCAGAAAATGTTGCTCAGTCTTTCATCTCTTTACTACCGATCGTTCTAACCCTTGTAGTGACATAACTACCATCTCATAGCTATTATTCGTAAAAAAAAAGGAATGAGATATGCGCTATTATTGTTAGCTTTATCGCAATATGTTGTTTCTATTTCATAACCGAATAGCGGAAGTTGTTGAGGGCAGACCGCTCACCTCTTCTGGATTGCAGAGCAGGTTGACAAACTCAGTGGCCTGACTGAACGACGAGCCCTCGTCGAGGACACGAACCCCAGCTGGCAGGGAGGCGGGGATGCCGGGGTCGGTGCGTGACACAAATACCTTCACCCCTCCCTGCACCATCTCTCGCAAGTTCTCGACAAGTTGCCGCTGGTCCACCTGCAAGATTGGCAGTGACAAAGGTCACTAGGGCTCTGGAGACTAAGAAACATCACATTTTGCCAACGTAATCCACCGAGAACAATTAAATGTTAATCTGTCTCTACCCAGTAGAGGAATGTCAGTCACAGTCTATGCTTTCTATGGAGCCGCTAGTTCCTCCCATACGAGAAATTCACAGCAGATTAATTAGTGTCTCATCACACTGATCGAAGCGCCGTTAAGGCGTTGGAAAGCGACACCTATGAATCCAAAGTTCTGTTGCATCACTAATGAACAGTGTGGAATTGATGGAACCTGTTCCAAGGTAAGGTTCTTTTCCAGACAGTACTATGACTGGTTGTGTGTTCTGATCACAACGGCTTTTCGATGTTGATTGAGTGGAAAGGACCTGCCGGGTGGAGGGCTGACATCTGCACTTTGAGGACAGGACTTGCAAGCTAGCCCCGTCTTCTTCTCCCTTTTTTTTTTTTTTTTGTTCTTTCCTCAAGTAAACTGTTAACAAATTTCCTCATTTATTTTGTTATTGTTGCTTCTCTGTTTTTGGCGTGCTAATTAACTGACTGCAACCTTACTGGATAATTCTGTTTACTGTTGTGCTAACTTTCAATCCCTCTGCCAGTTCACCAGTGTAGGTCTACCACTTGGCTTTGACTCAAACCTTTCCCCTCTGTTTTTCTTTCTGAATCATTTAAATTACCTTGGATTTGCCCAGGAATACGACTGCTACTTTTGAAGCGTTGGGACGGCCGCCATTTTGGGTTGAGTACCCCAAAGCAGTAGCCCGGGAAATGAGGTTGGGTAGGTTGTTGCGGTCGAAGCTGTCAAGGCGGGCTCGGATGTCTGCCACGTTGGAGTACTCGTTCAGAGGGAAGCCAGCATCGGCTGGACACGATCCACAGACCATGCCATACTGACAAGCAGACAAAATGTCACTGGTGAGAAGACGAATTATTGGTGAGGTGGCACATTACTAGAGAGGGGGCACATTACTAGTGAAGGGGCACATTACTAATGAAGGGGCACATTATCAGTGAGGAGACAGAAAGTGCTGGTGAGCAGCTGAAAGGCATCCTCATGAATTGATGAAGGAACATGGATGAAACAATTACAATGCAATAAATAAATATGTTAAAGGTTCGCCTGCTACAGTTCATGAGTTTTAAAAGTTATTATTTGTAAAAATTTCCTTTTGTATGGAGCATTTCAGCAAGTTTTACATGATACAACAACCTGGAATCTAAATGAACAACTCTTTTTTTGCGAGATATGTCTGCACACATACAATGCACAGAAAGGAGTGACGTAGCGCACATCTACAGTTAATATAATTAATATGCGATTCCAGCTCTCTGGTTGGCTGTAGCCTTGACGACTTGGATAAAACCTTACATAATTGCGTAGAAAACCACACCTGAAAACCACTCTCCAGCTCCTCGTTGGTGATGGTGTGGGAGATGAACTGGGTGACCCAGCCGGTGGCATCAATACCCAGGGCCGCCGGGCTGAAGATGAAGTTGATGTCGCTCGGATGTTTTACACTGCAGGCTGCAATTAACAAAATACATCGCCGTGATCAAGTCTCTCAGTTCTACCATTCATCGCATTGAGTAGTTCCATCATCATTATATCACAGTGAGTAGTTCCTCAAATACACAACGCTATCATAGAAGTTTCATAAACAAACAACTACAAGATACTGAGTAGTTCCGCAATACATAATTACCTCAGACTGAGTTGTTCCGTATGTAGATAATTACATCGTACTGCGTAGTTCCGTAAACACGCGATTATATTACATTGACTGGAATACACGGACTCATTATGGGGATTATTTTAATCAAAATTGTTCGCTTGTTGTCGCTTGATTGCATGTACTTACGTTGCGTCATGGGTGGTTGAGTTGTTTTCTCTTCAACTGCAACAGATTTAAGGTTTAAAATTCAAGATTCTTTCATCCTCTCGGGGTATTGAAATATTTAACATTTAGTCTCCCGCGTTACATAAATGTTAAGCCTATACAGCATAAGAAAACATATTAGGAAACTCGATAGTCAAGCCTATAAATGTCTACCTTTATTTGTTTACATTAACTGTCTATGTCTAATAACTACAGCTCAGCACTTTGTAGCTAGTGTTGCCAACAAAGCAACTACAAAATACACAAATATTTGCGACTATTTTGTAAAAGGTGGCGGCTGCATCTATTAAGCAGAGAGTGTTTGGATTTACTGGATTTACTGGGTGACACGTGACTAGGGCGACAGACGCATGCGCAGTGAGCCTGACTTACTGACGCACGTCTTGAAGGCCAACAAGTCCTTAAGGTCCAGCAGGGCGTCGTAGTTGTTGGCCTTCAGGACTCGGGTCTCGTCGCCGGCGATGTTGCGAAGCTCGAGGTCATTGACCTTAGGGCCCACGCCCACAGCGTACATGGTGATGCCCCGTGAGCGAGCCTGCTCGGCCTCATAGGCAGTCCGCGTGGTGCTGCACACCAACATCACATGTGACACGTGACTTCAAACAACAACACCAGCTCGCTTCAATCTTCAGGCCACAGTTGCTGAAGACAAGGCTAGAAATTCTACAAGAAATTGAAGTGTAAATAAAAGACACCAGAAAACTAATGTAACCAGCTGCGTAGTGCACAGATATTTTTGTCGCCATTAAGAAAATGAGATAACATTTTCAAGTCCATTCAAGAATGATCTGTCATTGTTTGCAGACTCTCTAATAACATGCTCCTTATGAGTATGCGCTATATAAATTTCGCATTTATTACTACTACTATTATTATTATTCTACAGAAGTTCGTGCAATTCCCAGGTTGCCAGCCTCATCAAAATGGCGATGGCTTCACTCACTTTCGCGACTCGCCGTCCGTCACCACGATGCACACCTTGGGCACGCCCGGGCGCGTCACGACCATCTGCTTCTCCCTCATGTACTTGATGGCGTCGAAGGTGTCTGTGGTGGAGCCCGCCCTGTGCGGCATTTTGCGCACGGCTTCCAGGACACTCTCCTTGTCCTGGTACGTGTTGAGGTTAAATGAATTTTCCTTGTAAACACCTTGGCCGAAAGTCACTGCAGCCACTCTCACCTGCCGAAATGACCAAGGAAGAAAATGGTGGGTCGGGGTAGACCCCTAGGATGCCAGCCTCACCTTTCTCTCTTCTTTCCGGAAGTCGGAAGAAGTTCTACACTTATGGATAGGAAAAACTGCAGATGAGTTCGTTCAGGGACAACAACAATGACTTCATTTTGCCACGCGTGTTTCTTTTTTCTGATAACTTTTTTAAGATTAATATTTTTTTCACTTATGAACTTTGAACTAGAGGGCACTAATGTTACAATCGCATTTTCAGTTAATGAGAATATTAAAGTGTTTAAGAAACAAATATCAAGGTAGAGCCAGTTGAAATCAAATATGTCTATCATTTTATCAACTTTCAAATCAATTTATTTAATTCACTGTCACGAACCTGTTCTCTTCTTAGGACTGTGTACAGCGGTGACACTACTGGGGATGGAGATTTCATTTATATTTAACTTTTTAAACTTTAATTTATAGTTTGTACTTACTGTTGTGATTCATGGTATTAAATATTTCCCTTTATGATTTAAATATGGTATGACATTTATTATTATTCTCGATTCTCTCAGTATCTTAAAATGAACACGAACCTTTCCAGGTCCGATGTCGTAGCCGCTGAGGAAGTCGATCAAGAAATTCTGGCCCTTGCGGAAGTCTGAGGGATGGATGCTGGAACTGGAGTCAATCACGAAGGCAAACTCTACCGGCTGCTGCTGACAAGCTGAAACCAAACACCACTTTAAAACTTCATACATTCTGCACCGGAGCAGTGAATATAAGGCCACGGCTTCAGCTCCTGAGATGATAAACAATTCGATAAAGTTTACTCCGACTTCAGTGATCGAGACCGAACAGAGAAAAATAACTGACAGTTCGGTAGACTACTGACTGAAAAAAATGATTTACTGTTTTAAGATCATCACTCACTTTTGAGATAGTCTCCCATGTCCTCAACCGCCAAATCACGTTTCCCTGCAATGTAAGTCAGACTTCAGTCGTTGCATGAAAATTGCACAAAACATGGATACCTCATTCCACTACAGACTAAATGTTCTGTCATTTAAAACTTCTGTGTAGGAAACGAATTTCCAGACTTTACCTTGTGAAGCTGTTCCCAAAGAAGCCGCATTCTGCAACAAAGGGGAAAATTTAAAAAAAGCTAAAATAAAACTAAAAATATGAATAAAACTCGGATATAGAATTAGGACCTTTCGCCAAATGTGCTGATACATTCGGTCACCCTTAATCATCTCAAGACATGTGGACCTCGATTTACCATTGTCACACTGTTGTAGATGCTAAATGTTGATACAAATCCGAAAGTATGCATGTTTTTTAGGATCAAGTTTTAATGACACGGCCTCATAAGTAAATTAACGACAACGAGCAGCATCTGTGCTTAACGACATCACCGAGCAACGGCTACTTACCTGTGACATCAGTGATAACAGCAGAACAAACATGAAAATCTCCATTTTGTGAAAATACGGCGAGTGTTGATTCTTCAACACTGGTTCTACAAAGAACTAGTACTTCGGGTGTCCTCTCCGAGGGTGGAAAACTTGTTTGGTTCTGTCCTCGGCGTTTTCTACAGAAAACTTCTGGTCTTTGTCAATCTTTCTCTCGGTCGGCGTGTGGGCTGAGGTCGCTCCAGGTTCACAAGTAATGCATTCAGCTGTCACCTGCTCTTTGAGGACACTGCAGGAACTGGTGACACCCCGGAGTAAATCTGCGAGTTTATATTAGTGATATTTTCCCACCCTCCCGCTACCGCCACTCCCCACCCAGTTAATTCTAAAATCACAGGCGTGTTCAGGAATGAATGAAATATTGTTATCATTATCTTGTTATTTTACTTTTATCACGACAGTCGCCACCTCTTAATTACCCTGTTCCTAATTTAATGGGGTGGCTGATTGTGCTCCCGCTGGCAATTAGAAAAATTCTCTTCTGATTAGTAACAAATCCTAATTAACAAGCACCGGGGATGCAGGAGGGCTCGCGAAGCAAAGGAGATGGCATGGAAGAGAAGCATGTAACTTGAAAAGATGTCATTTGGACAATCAGTGTGACCTCGTGTGCTCGACTTTAGTGGCTAATCCGGTTAGAATTTCAAATTAATGTCATATACAAAGTTCATGATAAGGTTTGTATTAGACATTTTCTGATAAAAATATGCATAAAGGACTATTGAAAAAAAACTGACGAAAAGCTTTTAGGCGAAGCTGGAAAGGTGATTTACAGCAGGGGAAATTATTAATTTACAATAAAGTGAAGGGAATAGCACAGTAATTGGCCATTTTGTGTAGTGCCACCAGTGGACTGTAATTTATATGCTGGGGAGCAACACAGGCCCCACGCCATGCCTCTGTACGCTGAATACTTTTTTTCGTTTTGATCCTTCCGACGATAGGGCTGGGGTGGTTGGGGAGACGTGGAACAAAAAGAATAAAATTTGTAACTGAGTAAGCGAGGTTTTCTGATTACCTATTACATTTGCAAAGCAAAATGTCAGCGTTTCTTGCTGTGCGCAGGTAGTTGCGTGCGTGCGTGTGCGTGTGTTTGTTTGTGTGTTTTCGCTGTAAACAGAGACATTTGGTAATAAGTAACATCAGAAAGAGTGTTGACTGCTAGGTTTGTGCTGTAGAGTTGAAGCAAGAGAAGAGCTGTGTTCAGTCCCCTGACCTACAAATGTCGCTATGAGGACTTGATGAATGCACGAGCAGCCGAAAAGCGACAGTTGCTGTTTGTTAGCAAACAGATACAACAGCAGTTTGGGTTTCTTTTTACTATCAGCAACAAATCCATTCTGGGCTTATGTAGTGACCACCATCACTGCAACTTGGCCTTCAGCAGGTGTGGCTGTATCATCAGAAAGCAGGATGTTAGATGAGAGACTTGATCAGCTCTTGTTCAGTAGTAGTAATAAATAATCATACAGTAAGTGTAATAGGAGAGTAGATTCAATCAGCTGTATGCAAACAAAAACAGACATGTAAATACAAACACAAATTGCATAAAGCGTACATTCTGATATAAACCAAAGATATCAGTAAATATAGAGACTTGTTAACAGCAATGAATATGAAGCAAACAAGAATCACGCACAAACAACAAAAACAACAACACCACCACAGCATCAAAGGTGTAACAGTATGACGTGAAATAAAGGTACAACATGGAATAAACTACATACAAAATGTGTCTGTGTGTGTGTGTAGTTGTGGGGGCAGGCTGTGTGTTTGTGTGTATGACGACACCTTCACTCGTGCTCCTGTGTGACGAGAACAAAGATTGAGATCCCGTAGGTGGGGCGGCTCAGTTTCAAGCGAATTTGACAGACAGGTAAAGCAGAACTGGAGGTAGCTATAGTACCTAGCCCCTGCTCTACTCAATGTTAGTCTTCACCCCAAAGAACTTCCATCCACCCACCTATGCCATTCATAATTCATTTAATTCGCTGTCACGAACCTGGTCTCTCGTCAGGGCTGTGTACTGAGGATGGAGATGTGACACAAAAGTTTTGTACTTACTGTTGTGATTCATGCTCGTGAATATTTCACATTCTTATTTAATTGTGTAATTTATTAATATTCTCCATTAAATGTGTGTATTACGCTGAATTTACTTGTCAAATTGTAGTGTTTATTTCGTTTGACTTTATTTTATTTATTGTTGTCACGTGTCAGCCATGTTTCTGTGCCTGCCTCTCAGCGCTGGGGACACCGGAAATAGAAAGGCTGACAGCAGACGACGTTTGACGTCATATTCCAGGCTATTTTTATCCGGGTCGCGTGGGGAAAGGTCGAGGCCTTCTTCCGCTGACTGTAGCAACGCCTGACGTCATGTCCATACTACGTCACGTGTCGTCTGCTTGATGCTGAGTCTGCTGCTTGTTGTACCAATGGGGGGGTTCACTGTTCATCACCCCTCCCAAACCTGTCCGCAGTTTTGGCGCCAAAAGCCTTCACGCGCTGTAGCGTCACGTGGGTGTTGTGGACGCTGGCCATTGGTTCCAGCCCCTGGGAGACAATGAAGCGAACCCCACAGCGTAGCGTCCCTCGAGGCATCCATCCTCAACGTCCTGTTAAAACCTCACTTTTCTGAGACAGAAAGACAGGCAGACAGACAGACAAACAGGCAGGCAGGTAGGCAGGCAGACAGACAGACAGATCACGTTTCTTTGTTTCACAACTTCAAGCGAGAATCCACGAGATAGCATCTTTATTGATATGAAAATACATTAGCAGGGAGCCACGAAGCTTGGGTGTTTGGTTGGTCAGCCACTGCACACATTGAGGCCGGTTATGTTCATACCTCCTCAGTGTGCGACGTGTGTTCAGTCTGGGTAACACCCCGTTCTCTACATGGCTGTAATACATGTGGTTACAGTAGCTTCGCGAGATACATGAAACGGGTTCAGTGATAAATGTACATTTCGTCACCACAGTTCTTATATAAGATTTTAGGTGGACATATTAACCGTCGTTATGTTCGTTAAAATTATACATAAAAAATTAAACTCTAGCCTGACAAAAACTACGTTTTCCAAAGTTTTTAGTGCTCAAGCTGACACGAACTACTGTTTTTCGAATTAAAAAAAATTCACAGTCGCTTTTTTTGCCGGGTGATCTTAAATCTTAAGACACAGAGATTATATATTTAAAAAAACTGTAAATGCATTAAGGGGAGTGTAGTATTGCACTAAAATAGAGTAATAAAAAGCTTTACAGAGTTTCTCTAACATACACGACTGGGATCTCAGTTTAGTGATGCCAGTGTAATGGTGTAGGAATGGACGATACGGTCACGTGATGCGGGCTACTCCTAGGACCTACGAGACACATGCTATTGTGCTCTGGACAACACATTTTGTATGCAACTACATTCACACAGATCTTTTTCTTAGTTCTTGTGACGAAGATGGCGATGTTGTTGATATTTACTTCCAAGTCTCAGCAGTCTGGTTTTTTTTCTTCTTCATTTTCTGGTGAACTTTCTTTCTCCTTGAAAACGAAAACTTGATGTTTAGTTCAAATCCTAAATGCTACAGGTCCTAGACCTTACCACTCCTGAAACGGAAGACAAAGAAGTGCACGTCACAAAACCAACGAAGCAACGACTGGGTTTGGGGGACAAGACACAGCAGTCGTTACATGTTTGTCTCACAGCCTCTGACTAGAGACATTACACAGCACCTGACGTGTAATATTACAAATATTTACACACCTGAATACAGAGGTTGTACAACATCTGACTTCCAATATCACACAGTATTTACACACATTAGGTGGCACAAAACCTGATAATACAGATGTTAAAATAACACGAAAGACAACATGTGCTACATATATCATTACAGACGCATTCAGCGACTACAAAAATGTGAACTTAGACTTTACGATGGTTACGATTTTACAAGTTTATGCAGCTTGATATGTTCTGCTCCGAACCGGTAGACAGAATCCATCCTAGTCCAATAGTGACTCCCCCTCCCATCTTTCTACAGTCATTAGGTAAGTAATGTTTTTGTCTATACGCAGCATCAAAAGACAAACATCGTCTAACATATAATTTGGACATTAAGTGACTGTTGACTACAAACATTCTGCGATTGTTGATTTTAGACATTTATGGTTGTTGATTTTAGACATTATGTAACTTGTGATTACAGACTTATTTATTTTTCTTTGAACAAATAACAAAGTTCCCCGCATTTCGTTCGTAAAAAGGATTGAGGTACTAGAGACCTCGCTTTTCGCGGAGTAAGCCTTTAATTAGGGGTGGTGCCTGGCTCCTCTCCCTCGCTGCCTTAACTGCACCAGCACTCTATGGAGTCAGGCACCCGTTCTCAACAGCTAAGTCGCTGGGAGAAGCTACACGGGTATCGAACCATCAGACGCCAACGCTCTAACCACTCAGTTATCCGCTTCGCTTGCGTTCATACGCCCCATGTATGTTTAGATAGAATGACTACAAAACCTTTTAGACAACGCTTGTTTAAGATTATATCTATTGTTAATCCAATCTGTTAATAGGAGTAACTTCAAGACTTATCCGTTGACTACGAAAACAGCACATGTGGCAGTTTTGTTGTATGTCAGCACCATCGTGGACATTCTCAATATATTAAAATTAGTAGAGGGTTACTTGTGTTGGAGACTGAGTTTCTAAGACTCGAGTCTGGAGAGGGTGTAAGGTTTTCGTACCTTGTCGTCCAGGTGACAGATGTGCGATACCAGTTCCGTTGCCTGACTGATAGAGGAGCCCTCCTCCAGCAGACGCACAGAGGGGGGAAGGTTGACTCTGATGCCGGGGTCAGTGCGTGACACAAATACCTGCACACCTGAGGCCAGCAACTCCTGGATGGATGAGTCCAGGTATTTGGAGTCCACCTGATCACCATCAAAAGACAAACCTTCTTTGCAATGTACGTGCACACCGTCTGTCACCGTAGTTACATTATCACGGATGTCCTTTAATAACTAGGGCGGTATGCTAAGACCACTCCATGCAGTTAGCGTTAAAACATCCACAACGATTTTAAATAAAATTCCAGTATTATCAAATTCTGCCTATGTCTCCGTTAGCAAACTTTCATGGCCTTGTTGACGAACAGTGGTACGTGTAACAAATGTTATTATTGACTGCGCATATAACTGCAGACAGTAGAAATTATGTTTTTTGACAAAACAATCATATTGTTCATGCAGAGTTTTACAAAATTTCTGTGAGATCCAACAAACATTATGCATGTAAAGTGTGACAAAGCTTTTAAATATATCCTATTTGCACCAAAATGATAATATACTCATTTATTAGGATAAGTCTATGATGAACTCTTTTTGCTCTGTGATAAACAGTAGTTTTATGTGCACAAAATACATTCGTCCCAGTCTCGGTAGATGAGAACCAAATGGACATCGCCTTCCCCTGACCTTGGCGTTGCCGAGGAAGATGACCGCCACCTTCACAGCATCGGTCCGCCCACCATTACTTGCGGAGAATTTGTTGGAAGCACTTCTGATGAGGTTTGGAAGGTTGTTGCGGTCGTAGCGATCCAAGCGGGCTCGGATGGAAGGGATATCGGTGTACTGGTTCAGACGGAAGCCCTCATCGTCGGGACAATCTCCGCTGACCACGCCGTACTGGTGGGCAGACACAGAGTTCACGAATTAGAATGTAGACACAACCAGTCTTAGGTATAACTAACCAAAGGTACGAAATTGTCACCAGAATTATAATAACAACAATTATTAACAATAATTAATTACAAATGAGCACCGTGTTACCTTGGAACTGTGGTATATTGTTGGAGTAGTTTGTGATAAGAATGTTCAGTTATCTGATTTGTTAAAAACTTTGCCAGACGAATTTTTGATGGCGTAAGGAAAAATATAAGAGAGACGCCAGACACGAAATGCGAGTTTGAGTTGTTTATCAATTAATCCTAGATTGACTACTCTCTGCAAAACTCCATTAAACTGCATCACACTGCACCTGAAAACTATTCTCCAGTTCCTCGTTGGTGATGGTGTGGGAGATGAACTGGGTGACCCAGCCTGTGGCATCAACACCCAGGGCCGCCGGGCTGAAGATGAAGTTGATGTCACTCGGGTATTTGATACTGCAAGCTGCACACATGAAAGTTGTGTTCAAATGAAATCACGATTGTCTTTGAGTTGTGGGCTGGGCGTACAACACCAGGTCTATACGCCTTCGCCATTCACGGCAGACAAAGAGGCCTAACCTACTTGTCTGGCAACTCGTTACCAGGCTACTGACTTGCTTGGCGTCCAAGCTTATGCCCAGTTTGTCCCAAGCAACAGGTGGTGCATCCAGTCCCAGATGAAGCAAGAAATGCTATATCTTATTCGGAGCAATCGACGCAGCCTGCAGTTTTTTTCTGTTTAAAAATCTTTCTTTGAAATGTTAAAATCTGAATGATGTCATGTAAAATATTACTAACGTTTTTTAGGGCAGTATTCCTTTTAATTAAAAATATTTCTTACATAAAATTTGTCCAAAACTACCAAATTAAGAAAGCGTTGAAATAGAAAAATAACAAGATTTTCTTACGTTCTTCCATTGGTGGGGGTGGGGTTGTGGTTGTAGTCGTCGTAGTAGTTGTTGTAGGCTTTGGTTTTGCTGAAATAATGAAATTTAGTATTAAAAACTATTTAATATCTTTGAAGAAAACACGTGTTTAATTTTATTTGCCGTCATAGTAAACTGTCAAGACGATGTTCTTATATTGACTCTTTGTACTGCTTGTGCAAAACCTGCCTTAGTCATACTTTGCTAACAAAGAACAGAAAGTCCTAACTGCGCATGCATGTAGATACCATTTGTATTGAACATTAAAAGCGATGAATAGATTTTCGTCTTTATGTTTTGTTTTGTTTTTTTTTTAGAAATAAAGTGTTGAGAGTTATTGCTTTTAACAGCTGAAGTAACTTAGTAACTCCCCATTGCCGCCAACCCACCCCCGGCCATGTTTGAACTCACAGACGCAGGTCTGCTTGGTCAGCTCCTTCCGTTTTTCCTCGTCCAGTTCGCTGTAGCTATCGGCACGCAGCACGCGACTTGGGTCGCCGGCGATGTTGAGCAGCTCCTGTTCCTTCACCGCCTTGCCCACTCCCAAGGCGAACATCGTGATGTTCTCGGCACGCGCGAGGGCGGCCTGCTGCTTCGTGTACTCTGTCCTGCACAAGTTCAGAGATCATAGGTCATGAGCATGAGCATCATTTACCAATGAGCATCACACCGGTAGAGGGAAGAGGTGGGTTTGTGGGTTCTGAATGCACAGCAACATAGAAGCCATACCTAGTCAGGTTGGGCTGAAATTCACTTCCGTAAACTCTACTGCATTCCAAGAAAACAAAGATGTAAAAAGCCCCAACAGTCATTTGTTGCAGGAGCATCTGTAAACCACTTCACCTCTGAGAGTTGCCGTCCGTGAGGACCACGGCGAACTTGGGTGCCCAGGCCCGGGTCTTGACCATTTGCTTCTCGCGCATGAATTTGATGGCATCTCCGGTATCCGTCCTCAGGCCAGCGCGGAAGGGCATGTTCTGGACCGCATTGAGCACTTCCTCCTTGGTCTTGAAGGAGTTAAGGTAGAAGGCGTCGTTCACATACACCTCGTACCCGAACGTCACCGCGGCCACTCGCACCTGCCCACAAGCAGGGTTAAGCGTCAGGCGGTAAACATCCCTCTAAGTGTTTGCTTTATCTATCTTGGTTGATTGATGATTAACAAAGCTGTATTCGCACTATTTATATACTGCTCATCAGGAACTACTGGATAACGGTTACCCACCTTACAGTCATGAATCACTGTGCATAGTACTTTTCATTCACACAATCTTCTCATATTCTTGACCTTTTACTCAACCCCTTCCCCGAGTTTAATGCAGTATGCATGAATTTCTATATAATACTTCCAATACTTCTACTTCGTAACACCAGTATTATGTCTATAAATTAAAAAAAAAAAAGAAAATCTGGAAAAAGCCTGAATATTGTCTATATTCAAATTCTTTCGGGAGGGCCATTTCATACACTCTTTCAAGTTATATACACTACTATTGACTAAACATCAACAAATTCGACATTAACCTAATTTCTTTTCATTTACTGTGTGCCTAGAACAATAAATATTTTTTTAGAAAGTAATGGGAAAAGTAATACAGGATTGACAAAGACACCAAGGACTTAGGTTGTCTGATGAAGTAAAGCCTCGGGGAGACGACTCTCTGCTCACCGTCCACCTGTTATAAAGTTACAAATAACGACAACTGACTTTCACGGTCTAGTAAGTCACCTGGTTTCTGCCTGGGCCGATGTCATACTGGTTCAAGAATTCGTGAAGAAACTGCTGCCCTAACTGAAAGTCCCTCGGGTGAATACTGCTGCTGGCGTCAATCACCAGGGCCAGCTCGATGGGTTCTTGTGTACACACTGCACATGACAAACAGATTCCCTCGTGTACAAACTATACAACGAGCATGAAGTTCGTTCCTTCCGTGCGACACCCAAGGTCTACTCAGGCAGCTGAACCACGGATATCCCATACAGACTACTCAGAAAGTAAACCTTCAGCGTGATTTTCTCGAAAAAGAATCTTTGTGAAAAAGTTTATGCATTGACTCCTAGGACTGCACCATCGTGATGAAGACATGGCACAAAAAACCGACAATTTTTATAAGACAAGTCTGGAGTGAAGAGCTCATCACTTTACCTGTTATGAAATCGTCGTCATCTGTGTTTGCAAGCAAGAGACGCTTTTCTGAAAATCAATCAATCAATCAATCAATTAATCAATCAATCAGAACATGGACAATATACACCTTTTACATTATGAAATTCACATTAATATGAACAGTTTTAATATTAAGTCTGATGACAGCGCCACGAAACACTTGGTAAATCAGATTATCTTTGTGCCATGTTGAGCTTGGCAACATTTTTTTTCTTATTATTTTTCTAAGAAGAATTTTTGTTAAATATCTGCAGTTTTTTGCTTTGTTTTCTGTAACTGTGTCTTTCCCAATAATGTGTCTCATCAAGAAAAAAAACCCATAGAACCTTTAGACACCTTCAGCATTTCCCTTTATGTATGTATCTCCACCTTAAAGCACATATTTTCTTTTCATTAACCTTTCTTAACCTTTAACATAAAATGTCTGTTTATCAAATGCATTCTTTGACGACACAAAGGTCTCCTGTATATTTAATTCACAAAAGACGCTGTTGTTATAAGTAAATAACAACATAAGCGACAGAAGCAATGTGGGTGACTCACCCACAGCAAGCAGGTCCGCCAGCTCCTCCAACTCACGGTAAGATGGATTCGCAACAATCACCTGAGACATAGTCGGGCCATTACTAGCAGTGAGGTGCGGTCACGTTTCAGTACTCATATAAAATAATTGTTTTTCATCGACGTGCTACTCATAAATATTTTACGGACGATAGTGTTTATTGACATTTTATAGAAATGGCTGAATAGTCTTTTAAAAGAGAAGTATTTTTCCATTGTTTGTCGATGACATGTAAGTATGGTCTCTAACACCTCAAACCCCAACAATCAACCCAACTACCTTCACCGTCTTTAAAAAAAAAAAACACCCAACAAATACCTAAGAACATTGATAAAGGGTAGTGGGTATTTGAATGCAACTAACATTTATCTATGTCTTGCGTAGACTAACATTTATAGAGGAATAACTCTAAATCATAATGCACATGCACAAGTTTCCAGATTGTGTCTCACAAAGGTGAAGAAGCAAACGGCAGATGATCCTCGAAGCTGAACTAGCTACGAGGAAACGACAAAAAAAGAAAAAAAAAAGAGCCATCATGATGCAAGAGCCACTTCATCCTGAAGACAGTGCTGTCACTAAAACACAATTATTTTTACATAGGATGAAACAATTTTTATGTGCTTCCTTCTAGGGACTTAATCCTGAAAAATTGGTTCTGAAAACATGTCTGGCGTTTGATAAGAGAAAGCTTCCATCTAAGGAGAGGGGTGAATGGCGAAAACCACTGACGACGAGCCCTGAGAACAGGTGCTAAGTTACTTTTATGTTACCTGCATGAACACAAGACTTTGATCCCCACTGCAGTGGCGACAGAGTGTTACCACTAACCCCCGGACAAGAGGAGATTGTTGCTAAGGCAAATAATAACAGGCCTTTCGACAAGCTTAGTGGCCGGGCCAGTCCTCACATCCGGCCTGGATTGCAAACTGTGTCACAGCGGGCTGTACTCGCGCCATGCACTTGTACTGTTGCCTCAGCGAGGGTCAGTGGAATCTCGAAATTATATATACACTTCCGTTGTGGAACCGCCCACGCCGCCTCCAGCTTCCTAGCCTCTGAACTCAAATACGGCGCCAGGCGGGGAGTGGCCAGGGGTGCCAAATCAGGGGGAACTTCAGAGGCAAGACCACATGGCGTACAGCCCAGCACGTGCCCTGACTGACATAGTGGAACCAGAGACGATAACTTTTCTATTGTCTATGGGGGCCACAGCATAGGTAGTCTGAGTATGGCGGGGCTGGCAGTCTCAAAATATGAACCTGCCATTTGAAGTGTTAGCCAGGTAAACACAGAGCGTCAGGTAGCAGATGGTTTGAAGTGCAGGTCACGTCCGCATTAAATTCGTTGCTCGAAAAAGAAAAAAGTGCAAGAAGAAAAAAAAAAAAAAAAGGGAAGAACAACATAAAGATTTTTTAAAATCACCAGGTAAAGGGAGAAGCTGCAAATCCGAAGATACATGTTCTTTTCCAGGTGTTGGGAGTGACTGTCTGGGTGTGCGCCCTAAAAACTCGTTGTTGCTGTTTTTACCTGAAGGCCAGTTTTGCACATTCAAGTACCAAAATAAAGCAAATGGTTATGCTAGAATTAAAACTTTGATTTGTGCACATCAGTCTTAAAATAGCGCATTCTCAGGTGAGCGCTGATTTACCTGAATCATAAAAGTACATCAGTCTAGGCTGACGTGCGTTGGTGACGCCAGGCCTTGAACAGGTGTGGCATCTCACACCTGCAACATTTGTTCTTATTTTCATAAAATAAACGAAGGTCCTACCTGAGAAAAAAGAAACAGTGGAAGCAGTAGCTTGGGAAGCGACATGATGGACCGTCCACTTCTTGGCTTCGATGCACCAACTCACAAAAAAGCTCACCCCTCGCCCTGGAGTGACCCGCTGTGTCCTGTGTGGAGTAAGATGGCGCGCTGTGCCTTCCGACGATACCCCTCGTGCCTGGATCTGTTGACTCTGAGGCTCGCAAGGAGGATCGAGCAAACACGATATTGTTTGCTTTTATAGATGGATGTGCTTGTTTGCCAGCAAGATAACCAGACCTCGATCACTCTCGTATTTATACGCTTTTCAACAACCCGCGCCACTGTCGCATCTATAGCGCTAGGGAACAGCACGATAATACACATGAGATCATGTACAAAGCGCTATTCTCTCATCACGGACACCCTTCCTGACGGCGGCTAGAGACAAGGGGTGGGACGTTGGGCCCAAAACCCCCGTCACTCTCCTGTCAATCGTCGTCCGTACGGAAGGGTCCGAGCCACATATGGAAATGTTCGTCCAATGCATGTCCTCGGAAAAGTTCCGAACCCCGGGCAACGGAAAGCTTTTGACCATTTAGAGTCGGTCAGACAAAAAGCCGCCCGCGACAGTTCGGAGCATCTGTTACAGGGCATTGGTGCAACAAGTCGTGATATTTTGAAACAATTAGTGGAGAAATTAAGGCAATCCTTGATGAGAATCATTTTCTCTAAACAAGGTTGATAAAACAAAGACTTCAGAGACTGCTGGCACTAAATGCGGAGTTAGCCATGCTGTCATTTGAGGAATGCCGCGTAACTAACTTCTCTTAAACACTGTCAGATTATTATTTTCCGTGTGATGAAAGACAGCGTGTGAGTGAATCCATATTCACTGTAATCAGCATTCCTGTGGTGCTGCACGCGTGCTGGGCACCCAGTCCTGGATAATGCAGCCAGGAGGTAGATACCCTATGAGGGGGAGGTTTGGACAAGCGGAACGCAGCAATTACATGCACACACACACAACCACACTCACACACACACACATACAACCACACACACACCGACCCTTGGCTACTCGATGTAGTCGATTACAACACCCTTGGCGCAGGCAAGTGGTCTTGACTTATCAAACATCAAAACAGCGAGTTTGAGTTTTTGAAGAGGTCAAGTTCATGGAGCATTCAGAGGTTAAGAGATACAACAGTCACTCCATCCTGACTAACAAAAGGGATTTCTACATAATTTTATTCTTTAAAATGAAAGTTTGATATGATTAGTTTCTGTGGATTGGAAGATAGTCTTTTATTCACGAGTCATCTTGATACTATATATAGTCTAGAGAACAGATGGTTCTACCAGGGGCAATGTCGGTTACCTTTTATGTGTTATATTGAATAAGTAAATACAGGACGGGCTGTACTGTTATGTCATTACTGATGAGCTACCCTCATTACGCGGATCAGTAAAAGTTCCTCTGGTGCGTATGTACGTCTCCGCAGCAGTGTAATGAATTCAGATGACAAATTAATATAACCCTTTTGTCCTGGTCATCAGAAGTAGATGGGCATGTCAGGTGACTATGAACAGTCACTGGAGGATGGAGGAAGATTCAGACCACCATTAAGATCCTCCACCACTTGTTTTGTAACCGTCAGTCGTCTTTCGTCACAGTAAACCCAACAGGGAGATAAAATGTTTGCAAAGTGAAAGATTCCAACAGGACAGTTACTGAGTGTAGAAGATATATTACTATCTAAACGTAAATATTTCCTTTAACTTATGTTACTTACGACAATACTGAACAACGAGGGCACGGGAAATTACAGTAATTATTACACACTGACATAAGAGATATCCTCTGTATATGTTTTTTGTCTCCTTACATAATTGGGACATCATCTACTCATAATTGTCACCTAATCATCCGGGCCACAGGAGGTAAATATACGTGACATTCATTCTCCACTCCGAGGAGCTGATAATCATTTCAGAGTCATAATTTATTCTAAATTCCACTGCTAATTAGATACACCAGTCCTCCCCTATTCCTCCATCTTTATGCCTTACGTGACTTCGATCTGGTTACTATTGCGGCTTCAGCAGAAAGGTTCATGGCCGCTTTCATACGTTGGAGAGAGGAAACGCAGGCCTCTTGTAAGTGGTCAGCGAGGAAATATATCTCTAAACACTTGCTGCTTTCACAGAGTGTTAGCTTACAACTGTGTTGATCATGTTAGCACACAATCTCAAGTTAGCTATAAACCAGAATCAGTTTGTCGGCACACAACCTAGAGGTCCACGTCTTGTGTCGCAGTCTATGATGGGGATTCAAAGAGCTCTTTTGGCTGAAGCTATGGACCGGAGTAAAGCAAACCTGGGAGCAGCCACGTACCTCGGGTTCACGACTACACCCCCGCTCCTTCGTCTGGCTGACGAGAGACCGTGGAGCAAAACATGATTCTGGCAAGCACTTACCACAATGCAGCTCGTGCAAAAATAACTATGTTGGACTTCTCCTTGTCCTCTCCGGCATCGTTATTGTCAACTGTTGTTATTGGCTAGTTTAGATGTAGTTAATACAAATGTGTTTTCATGCCTTCCAGCATCATCGCATTCTGTTGCCTACAACGCTTTCCTGCACAAGATTTCAGTCTCAGTTAAAAGTTCCTCTTTTAAAAATGTAAACTCAACAAAATATATGACAAAGAGGAACATGTTAGCTCACACCCATTGTAACTGACAACAGACATCGGAGGATGGAGGAAGATTCAGACCACCATAAAGATCCTCCAACACCTGTTTTGTAACCGCCGGTCGTCTGTCGTCACAGTAACCCCTAGCAGCAGCGAGATAAAGTTGTGTCACTGACACCCCTTGTAGTATGTGTGGGTGTGTAGTTACAGTTGCGTGCATATACGTTAGCATGAGGTTTAGTACGTTCATGCGTGTGAACGTTAAAATGTTTCAAGTTTGATAAAAATACATTATTAAAACACAATGGAAAAAGCAGTAGATATGAATATCCTAATGCGAGCAAACTGGTGAGCAGTCATTTCCATTTTACAAATATCCAAAAGATGGGAGCATGTGGGTGGACAACAGCGCTATTTGCGTTGATGAAGTGATGGGGGAGGTAGAGGACACAAGGCAAAGAGGAGGCGATAAGAAATTGAGATTGTAGCAGCCGAACTTTTCCTGGCTTACATTGTAGGCCACATAACAGGGAGATAGAGAGTTGCGATTTGTACTAGAAACTCAAGTTTTGACTACCAGCTGATTAGTAATTAACCCTCTCATCCCTAGCTGACAAGCACGTGTCGTATCCCCCGTCCCTCCTGTCTTCTTCTTTATTGTGCAAAATCGCCTGATAATCCAACCAAACTAAAGATTAAGTGAAAACTTGGACTTTTAACGCTTACTTATTTAAAAACATTTTTTTTTCATCTGTTGAAAGGAGAAGAGAACTCAATATATTTATCTGAAAAACATTTATAAACATTTTATTTTGACACGTTGAACCCCCATAGCACACACACACACACACACACCGAGCACGAACACGCTTACACACGTACATGCACACGGGAGCATAATAATTAAGAATTTTGGAAAATCCTTGGTATTTCCTCTTCTTCCTATCAAAATAACAACAAACAAATGGAGGTTGGCTATCAGTTGCACACTCTCTACGGTCAACAACTTTCTTCCTGAGTCGCTGGACCGGACGGTAGGTCATCTGTGTGTCATCACCCGGGTCAAAGGTGACAAGATGTCCAGTAATAGCGCACAACGTGACCTACAAACTATTTTTGTTCGCACACAATTGATGTATGTTTGTATGATCAGAAGCCATACGTGCCTACGAGAAAGTGCTTTACTGAAAGAATTAAAGTAGCATCGGCACAGCGATATAGTGGTACATCTTTTTATATAACCAATGAGGTAAATGTAGAAATCAAAGTTTTGTTCAAATTCATATACATCTTAATCTCCAAATAACAATCAATAAATCCAACATTAAAACGTATACAAAATACACCGTAAAGTACTGACCGTCACAATGTCGCGCATGTGTGTGTGGAGAGGGGGAGGTGGTTACTTTCTGGCTTAAGTCTTGAAAAACAGAAATCTCTTAGCTTCTTAATTACTGTACAGAAACTTTCAGTTTTAATTCACTTCTTTTTTCAGCCTAGCTTTTGAAATGGATTGTAATCTGTGAAGTTAATACATGGGCCCCTGCAAATATCTGTGTTATAGTGTGATGGGGTCATTAGTAAATATTCCCCGACTTCGTGGAACAACCTTAATGAATTTCATGTCTTGTGAGCAATGTCCTCACGTCCAGATGACAGCAGGGGCACAGGTCTCTACATGTTGATCATTGCAACAAGGAACAGGCAGTTAGTCATGGGGAAGGTGGGAGTGAGGGACAACAGACAGGGTCAGCAGGAAATACCGCGGCAGAATGGCAGGCGGCGCTCCTATCAGTTCATGACCATTGATAGCCCATTGACATTTCAACTTCGTTTTAGTCAGCCTGAACTATTGTTATTTTCGTAGTCTCAGTGAAACACATATGTGTAGATGAGTGCACGTGTTTATATATAAATATATGTCAGGGGGTGGGGAGCACGCGCGCATTATAAGGCCTCAAAGGGGTTGGATGGCAGCGTGAACAAATACAGCACATGCGCCTTTACAACAGCAAAATATTTTGCATACCAGACAAACAGTTTGACTTAATTTTGAAGTGCCACCTTAAATTCCAGTGTGACTTCATACTTGGTAAATTAAAGAGCATTTAAAATCATTGACTTCTCGTCGAAAGGTTAAGCAGTGCACCTTTGCACTTGCAGCGTCACGCCGTAACCCACGCGCACTGCAGTACTCCCGTATACGTGACCTTCTCAGGTGATAAGCTGTTTGACTATGTGAACGAACACACTACATGCGTGCACACTGAATAATGAGCTTGGTGATAAGCTGTTGATGAGAGCTGTCAGTTTGTAGACAATCCTATCCGGCGCCAATCCGGCGCGGCGGGCGACTTCAAGGTGGTAGAGGGACTGGGAAGGGAGGCATTAGTGAAAACGGGGGAAACAATAATTATGGTCGGCAAGTTTATATTGCTGCTTCTCTCTGGATTTGACAGCCTATCAAGCATTTTGATGGTATCGGGTCTTACCATATATCTATATATCCCTCTTTGTCTGGGTAAGGGCAGGGGGTATCCGGCGTTGAACGTTTGCATCGTCTGCTAGTCTGTTTTTTCTTTTTCTTTTAGCCATTCAGTTTGCAGCTCTTTTGTAAACTTTCGTCAACTTTTGGTCTTGGCTAACTGATTGAGGCTGGCAGCTCATTTTCGTTTCATTCGTCATGATCGCCTGAACAAAAAGTACTCAATACCCGAAATTCATCTCTCTCGGTCGCTATAAATGATGTCATAAAACAATGTTGATATCAGTGGACATTTTTGAAAAAAATGCTGGTTTTTCACTTAAATGGAACAATAGGACACTAACAATTCGTAAAACAAGAATTAAAATAATGAGGAGTAAAATACATTAGCCATTTAGTCTGAGGAGGAGGAGGAGGACGACGACGACGATGACGGCGGCGACGACGACGACGACGACGACGACGACGACGACGACGCCAGGTAGTAACCACAGGTTTCTGGTAGCAATGTGCCTAAATCCGACCGCCGGAAATGTGGCGGAAGATGACAACATGTTGTGGCTCGTGTCTTGCTCAAGTATCCAGTTATCCAGACCATACAGACCGGATAGGAATTTCTGTCTTATCGGCGCACGAAGGGAACTCGCATGTCAAAAGTCGTGTCGCAGGATTGAGCCCCTGTGCAGTTTCAAGGGAAATACCGCTCGAGCCTAAAAGATATCGCAGCATTTCACACCCGCAGCCCGCAGATAAACACTTGATAAACGGGATTTTAAATCAAGGACTAAACAATCGACATAGTAACAAAAGTGAAGACATGCTGTAAAGTGATACCGTAAAGTTGTCGGTCTGAGAAAAAAAACCAAAACTAAATTATTTGACTACATGAACAACATTGTTGACCCGACAATATTCAGTGATTCTTAAACGCTTTTATGCTCAGTGTAAGTTCTAACCCAACTGCATTTTTTCAAAAAAGCTCATTAAACGATTCTAATTCCCTACATTTCAGTAATTAATCATCTTTGCTTGGCGAGATGTATAAAAATCATGATAATATTCAGATTTTTACCCGAGAACCAGAAGAGGTCAATAACGTCAGTACATAAATACTTTTAATTAATAAATCATTCTATGACTGCTAGTGACTACAACGTACATTAATACTATCGTGTCTTCTTCGCGAGTTTCATAGAAAAAAAAATTTTTAAAAATACTGTTAGTCACGTCTGCAACATTCTGTCAG
Organism: Pomacea canaliculata; assembly: GCF_003073045.1. Classification (NCBI taxonomy): domain Eukaryota; kingdom Metazoa; phylum Mollusca; class Gastropoda; order Architaenioglossa; family Ampullariidae; genus Pomacea; species Pomacea canaliculata. The sequence goes on from NC_037593.1 coordinate 9,240,007, forward strand.
CGATGCAATGCACTGCAGTTCCCATGTACCCCTACTTCTCCCTGAATATCTTTTCCATTAATCACCAGGGTTTGGAAACAGGGGAGGTAATTAGCATCATTAGTCAAATGAAGTATTAAATGTCCGTTGTCAGAAAAACATTATCCCAGCTCCGTTTGTAGCTTTTATGTGCTGTTAAATACTCCTGTTTACGACAGTCAAAGGACGGTCAAACTACGGGTGGTGTTAATTGCCCGAGAAAATCCCCTGTCAGCCTGCAACACTAATGAGCTCACACTGCGTCTGCGCTTTAGTAGACTGACAAGAGTTATTATTATTATTGTTGTTGTTATTATTATTATTTCTTCTCGCCTCTCGACTGCTTTTTTCCTTAGAGATTAGTCGATGCTGCCGCAACACACCTAATGGGAGGCACGTACTACTTCCTGCAGCAGCGGAATTCAAATCTCTAATGTGTGTGCGTGCGTTTGTGTGTGTTTGTATGTGTGTGCGTTTGGGGGTGGGTGGGATGAAGGCTAGCGAGCAGTAAACTGCGTGACGGATGGCACCACAGCAATTTGTATTTCCCCCTTTGCTCAAGACTTCGTGACCCCGCTGCCAAACCTGAGGTGTCAGCCAGTCAACCTTGGTTAAAGAACTTGAAGAGTACATGTAATGTTCCATTATTTCGTTACACTGACGCCGTGCATTAATAATATGGACTTAACAAAGCAACAGATTAAAAGCTGACAGTAAAATCACAGCTGGAAGAAATAACAGCAGTTGTCCCCGACATTTAGTACCGATACTATATGTATACGCCCTTTTCTTGGCTCTTTCGCCTATATATATTTTGCAGAGTGATAGTTTCTATATGAACATGTGAAAATTGGGAAGGAAGTTGTCCTGTACAAGTTCTCCACAGGCTTGACCCTACGGCCGGAGCTGCTTGTGGAGCGAGGGTAGAAGTAAGGAGTGGTGGTGCTGGAGAACTCCTGATGCGACATGGCCGGCAGTGCTGGCAGTAATCACTCGAGTGGGCCAGGGATTGCTAATTTTACCATGCTCGTGTTATGAGTAAGCAGTTAATTGTCTTACATAAACGCGTAATTTTGCAGCTCACAATTACTTCACTTGGATCGGAACAAGTACATGCTGTATCTCCGCGATTCTCCCCCCACACACACACATGCATACAATCTTCACTTCTCAAACCGTTCTACTGTATTCTGTTTGTGTCTATTGTTATTATCAGAAAAATCAACATAACTCAAGAGAATCTTGTGCTGATTTTTCTTGGCTACAACACATTGTTCATGTCACGCCAAATTCATGATAGATGAATACAACTTTAGTAGTCCGCAAGAACAATTCGAGGCACGATTTACAGGTTACATGCGCTAGCAATATATGGCTAAGTGCAGATATGTTTATTCATACATTAAATAAAGTTTTCAATATATCCACACACATGTGCGCGCGCGCACACAAACACACAAGCAACAACAGTAGATCGCGTATCTGCGGCCAGACAGCAAGAGCGAGAACTCGCATGCCAACACATCGTCTCTAATAACGAAGATGCGGGATACCCTTACTTAGGATTGGAACAATTATTAAAGAGCATTTAGTAACAAGAGTTTTACGGTTTGCAAGGAGAAGATGCAAAACGAAAAAATGGGAGAAAAGTGCTGTGAGACTTTTAATGAAGGCTGATAGAACCGAGTGAGTACGGCAGAGTTGATAGAGAAAGACCCGGGTGTCCGTCGGAGGCACAGAAACCAACCATGTCTTTCAGAGATAAAGCGAACAAAAGCTTCTCTTCGTTACCTTTTTCTTCTGAAAAATAGAGCTCGAAGAAATTAAAGTTAAAACTGTGAAACCGTCACCGACCTCTTCGTTCTCATCCATCTCACTGTCTACCGCGAATGTCTTCACCCCATGCATCATTAAAGGTTACATATACTCTTGGTTGTGGTTCTTTGTCCTAGGATACGATTCTATCAAAGGTGAATGAGCCCTTATCGACTTCAAACCTGTAAGTGGCGATGACAGTGATCAAATCGGAAAGATGATTCTCATCCTTGTAACAGCTTTCTCGGTGGCAGTAGGGGAGGTAGGTAAAGGAGTGTCTGCCGAGTTGCCTCCCTGCAGACCCAACAGTAGCCGGCATCAGAAAAATTAGAAGCTGCTGTACAAACATTGACTTATCTCAATGACAGATTTCAACAATACTGTCGTCGGGAGCTGGTCAGGCTTTTCGGCATTCCGCAAGACGAGGGCGAGACTGCAATAAGTTATTAAAGTAAATAAAAACTATAGCAATAAGTGTTTAATCCGTGCTTCTGCTAAGCCACTTATTGCTCTCTCCTGGGTTATTTTTCTCTGATTGCGCCACGTAACTCTTTTATAGACCACTTCAGAAGATTGACTACAGTTAATTCTGATAACCTTTCTTCAAATATACCAAGATAAAGTCTGACTCTTATGCAACTGTTATGCTACTCATCATTGTGAGGGTCGAAATTGACAGCTAGTGCGTAATGTAACTGCTCAGTATTTTCTGTCGGGTTCCATTCGCTACCTCATATCAGAGGTCTGAACAGATCTCTTCTTAAATTCATATTTTCCAGCTCGCAGTCTACCAGTCATTTCCTATACTGAACCCCTGGCATGCGGTACACGGACTTTTCGTCGACGGACGTTTCGCCGCCGGACGTTTCGGAGCCGGACGTTTTGCCGACCGGACGTTTCGCCGCCGGACGTTTCGGAGTCGGACGTTTTGCCGACCGGAGTTTCGCCGCCGGACGTTTCGGCGCGGGGCACTTCATTTCGGCATTTCACGTGGGAACTTTAGCCGAAGTCAAGTGTGTGACGCCCCTTAGCTCACATATTTCTCTCGCCATTGTATCAATGTATCAGTGAACTCTCTCTCACTATCCCTCCTCATGTGAACCGTTAGCTCACACATTTCTCTCGCCATTGTATCAATGTTTTTTCTCAAAGCTGTTGCGCATAATCTGTGACAATCAAAGTGAACTGTCTGTGAAGTCTGTGTGTAAAATTTGTTTGAAATAAAGAATTATTGTGTAATCTAGTAGTTACTTTCATTCTTTGAGAAGTAAGTAAGCTCTCTCTCTCTCTCTGACATAATGCGGCGAAACGTCCGGCGGCGAAACGCCGGTCGGCAAAACGTCCGACTCCGAAACGTCCAGCGGCGAAACGTCCAGTCGACAAAACGTCCGGCTCCGAAACGTCCGTCGGTGAAACGTCCGTCGGCGAAACGTCCGCACACATGGCATGCTTCATGAACAATTTTTTTCCCGTCTTTTATGCCTGTTGATGTGTCTTTAATAGGTTTCTTGTTGATATTTTTTTTTTCGGTATGAGTGTGACATACATTTGTATGTTTGAATGTGTGCTTTAAGTGTTTTGTATTTTAAATATATTTGTAAAGAGCAATTGCGTCTACTGTACAGTGGGAAATGCGCTATATAAATCTGTAGTATTATTATTAATGCAGGTGACTGTTTTGTTTGTGAAACAGTAATTATTCACGGAAATTCAATAAAATTAATCAGGGAACTGCAATGCGTCTTCATTATTCAAGAGCAGTGTGATATTTCACTTACAGCAAACATGTAACCTCCACTATACTGCATCATACACCCCATTGTTTTCTGTCTTTGGCTGCAGCTCTGCTTTCTTTTTCATTAGTGCCATTTTTCCCTCCCCAACTCCCCGCTTCACACGTCAACCTTCTCGAGCCTTCCAGACGTCGGTGAGAGCTTTTGATCTCATATTCCGGTTAAAAGTGAGCCTCCGGGGAGAAGAATTATGTGGACAAGCTTTACACTAGAAAGCCCTAATAAAAATCTTTCTTTTTTTTATAAGGACGCAATTTATAAGAACCTATTCGCTAAAAATCCCTAAAATCTACAAACTCATAAGACCTATAGGGACCGTTCGCGCCCTCCAATATTGCATGGATGGTTGCATAAATGGGTGGATCTATTAAGAAAGTGTATCTCTTTTTGCTCTTCACGCTTTGGACTTGTCGCACGTAAGTCACTGTTTCCTCTCTTTCAGGTTACGTTACAACTGTTAGACCAGACCTGGGCAAGGGGAAGCCCGCGGGCCGCATCCGGCCCGCCTCCTGTCTCTGACCGGCCCGCCCGCTTACTGTTTGTTTATAAAGAGATAGTATATATACTGTATTGGGTAAAATTGAGTTAACTATATTAGTCCGGCCCTCTAAAACCATCCCAATTTCTCATGCGGCCCCTTCGGAAAATTAATTGCCCACCCGTGTTAGACGCACTTTTTTTGATGCTGGTCAAAACTTCTTCACCCCTCGGCTAATTTGTTTCTTCTGTCTGACAGATGACTCACCTCGACGAGGCTCCTCTTAAAACACATTTTTACCTCCTCTTCCTGGCCCCCTTTCCCCTCCTCCCCTCCACTACACATGATACATGCTTTGTGAGCATCTCCTACGCTCGACTTTATACCCTTTGACCTGCGCCAAAACAACGAGAAGCGACTCGTTCAAATGTGTAGAGGTTGGCACACATCGAAGAGCCAAAGCGCTAGGGTGTTTTTTTTTTTCTCATCCTGCTCCGCGTAGGACTCGTCCTATTCCAGAAATTTCCATCCTGACCACCGCACTCGTCGCCATACATAGCCCCCGACTCGACGAGTTTCTTTGCTTTGTAGAGCCACTTTGTTTTGGTTTGTTTTTTTAACTTTATGAATTGCCGTCCTTGGCAGTTAGCCTTTTCACAAATCAACGACGGAAGGAAGCGGCGCTTAAGCTAGACACCTCTTAAAGTGCCGTGATGGACATCCGTCATGCAGCTGCCGCGCGATAGAGATACCTGAAATGACGGGCGCGGAAGACAGGCAACACGACTGCTTGCAACGCCGACGGGGGATGACGAAGCCCTCCAGGTGCACGTCTAAGTGGAAGTGTAGTAACCCTGGGGAGAACCGTTGAGCGGCTAGTCCCATCGAGCGTCCTGGCTAGTCTGTCGCCCTGCATGTGGATTTCGCTGTCCTGCGCGGCCAGTTTGACGAGTTCACTTGTTGCGGCTTTGTCTGACAATGAACTGTCCGCCGAGTTGAAGGATCTATCTCACGGGACTGCAGGCAAACCTGTCATATGTTCACGACTAACTGAATGCGCTGAACAGGTAAGGACATTAATTGTCGCCTGCACTGCAGGCAAACATGCCTTGGTCTCAGGTATAGGTGCATGTGATTGAAGTATAGTTCATTTCCTTTTCAACAATACGCCGCCTCGGTGTCTCCTGTCAGCTCGGGCTGGGTTACTTATAGTCACACCAGAGATGATAAATTTTTACCATTTATTGGACCGATTTCTTTCATTGAACATTCGTTTATCTCCCTTAGCTCGGCCATGCAGTCGCCCGTTTACTTTTATTAGCCTTCATATCTCACACTGTTCTAGTAGTATATATATTATTATGCAATTTGTACTGTTGTTGGTATATTGTTTGATGTAGTTTGATACATTTTTACATATTTTTTTCTAGTTTACTTAATGAAGTGACTTCAGACACTTTAAAATCTATAGTTTTTCTCTAGTTTTATTTTTATTTTTACAGTTGTTGTTGCGATTGGTATTTTTAGATTTTTTAAAACTGCAATACCCAGAAAATGAGATTAAGAGACGAGGAAACAAGGGATGGCATGGATTTGCTGTGGCATGAATATATTAGTCAAATATCAAGAGGGGGTTGGAATCCAGCAATATGTGTTTAAAATTATACAAATATTTTGATAGTACACTTTGTTCCGAGTGATCTTTAGCTTTTTGGATAGCACCTGTTTTTATTTTTGGCAGGTTTCTAGATCCTGGTTAGTCAGGCTCTTTTATAGTTGTTGGCAGCATATTTTGCTTTTTTCTTTGTACAAAAATAAAATCAGAATTCTGTTCCAGACTAGTAACTGGTGCACACATGTCATAGAACACAATATTAATTCTGTAAAAAATTAATACCTTTATACAGGTCTGTCTATCCTTTTAGAACAAAACCCACTGCTTTGATATTATTTACACATTTCTCTACATATTTCAATAATCAGATTACTTCCAAAACGTGCACAAATGATGTATCAAATGAATTGTAAGATTACTGGAAGTACCTTTGATTAGAATGAAAAAAACCACATGGGCTCTGAGATAAGCTCTGAGATATGTCAATGAAACTTATAGCTTTAAACTGTACCGGTATCAGCATCAGTTTAACTGCACAGTATCTTTTGTGGGACTTTGTGCTAGATCTGTCTTTTAGTTTTCTTTTTTATGGGAACTGGGAGTTGTGGATTTGGAACACCAGGATAGGAACAGCATTCCATGCTTATATCTTCTTCTTTCTGCTGGGACATTAAATTGACTAGATTAAAAATGCTTGCTCTACAATGGTTACCCCCACCCCACCCCCAAGAAAACACCTTATTGGCAGTTTTTCCTATTAAGTCCAACTGCGGCTATTCTGAACCAAAGTCTGCATTTGAAGAAATGATAATCATTCCTTGAACCAGTTGGGGAGCTTGAAGCTATCTCAACATGAATATTAAATTACAGTCCCTGTTCTATAATAGACCTAAAATTGCATCACTACAAACTGCATTCATTAATCTTTAAACCATCAACAAATGATGGATATTTAACAGTGCTGCTATTTTCGGTAGTATCTTTAGATTTTTGTTCACATTTCACTAGGACATTTTTGGTTAGGTTTGCATACAATGACTAAATTAAGATATGCATTGTTAAAATATGTAAATAAAATATTACTCACATTTCCTTGTGAAATTCTGAAAATGAATGTTCTTTGCAGGATTTTTTCTATAGCGGGGTTTTGTGTAATTAACAAAAATTGCCAACGAAAAAAGCAAAGGGGAAGTAAAGGGACTAAACTCTGATCTCGTGGTTACGGGATTTGCCGAACTGGGTGGTCTCGTTAATAAAATGTTCTGTCACACTGCAGATGAACTATCAGCAAACACAAATGTGAGCGGCTGATGATCGTAAGGTGTCCTTCAATAATGGATCCCCGGGGGCACACAGATATAAGACGAGTTTCTCCAACTCTTCCTCTCCCAGAAAACACATACAAACGATGTGTGCGCAAATGATATTATCAAACATCTAAATCCTACATTGTACTTGAAAATAAAATTTAGGAAAAAATGACAATATCTGGGTAAAGTTCTCTTTCTGGGTCATCCCAAGTACGTATAAAACCAAAGTTTGCTTTGTTATGAGGATAATACCCTTAGTGTACCAATTGTTTCATAACAGTGCCTTCTACCTTTGTTGTACTCATAACAGTATGCCACACTCTCCAGAGAAAGCGGGAAAAGCGATAGCTGGCAAGGTGACATTGTGCCGCCCACGTTGTGGTTACACCTGCAATCAAGTAAAAATACGGCCTTATAAATCAGGCAGTAGATTCAGCGTAGCGTGTTCCATGTGTTCACAACAGGACACGCATCGTTCACACTGTTTACATGAATTTTTCTCTGAAGACTACCGTTCACAAGCGTCAACGTTTCACACGTTTGCTGAGCACAATTTCTCGACACATACCTTCCCAGAACGTAGTTGTGCAGTTGCTTGATATCTTGAGTGTTTTGCGAATACATTTACGTCTCAGAATATCTGACATATTAACACTACAAGAGTTTATTTACGTAACAAGACCCTTTTATTTTTACATGCCGTATAACTATTTACACAAGGGACCAGTGAAACAGTTTTCTCACTTGAAACAGTTCCTTCCTGGCTCGTGTGCAATATTTTACGCGACCCGTTCCCGACGTGCCGCCCAGCTGACAACGTATTTAACGCTTTGTTACTAATGACACTTAGACTTAAGTCAGTAACATTTCTTCGGGAGGATTCTTCCAGTCCGTCCTTATCTCTCTCTCTCACACAAACTCTTTCTCTCTCATACACACTGCAACCTTGAAAGAAATCTGACATGGACTTATCCAAGACACAATCCAGCCTCTATTTGAACTGTGCTTGATGGCAATTATACAGTGTCTCCCTTTGTGCAAAGTTGATGATAGGAGAATGCTTTCATATAGCGACCACATCATAATATGGAGGAAGGAAAGGGTGAGGAATGGAATTGGAAGCGGGAGTATTCTAGACTAATCCCTGATGTCAGTTCTGTATGAGATTTCCTATGCCGACGGAAATACGTGTACCTCAAAGAGAGATATGAACCAAGGATTTTGAGATCTTCATTCTATCATTAGCAAGGAACCTGTTGAAACACCCCCTCCCTTGAGCCAGAAGTTTATTGTATGTTTTCATGCTCTTGAGGAGCAATCCAAATTCCTATACCTGTTATGTATGTCTGCATTCGAAAAAAAAATCATACATCTACTCGAAAGTCCTTTCTTGACCTTTCCTCACAGGTCATACACTTGACAGCAGGATGTCGAATTTTTTTTATATTTTTTTTATCGTCATTCTTTAGTGGCATAGTCTGCTTTCTGAGGGCAACGGCTAGCCCTAATAATTTTGACTATATAAAAGAGAAAGTTCTGAGAGAAAACGTTCTCGTTCAGATAAAACCAAATGGCAGACGATAGTACTGTAGATCTAATCATGAACGTAGATCCCTATACACGTCCATGATCTAATTTTATAAAGTCATTTGAAAAGTTACGATCGTGGATACGAAATAAGATATAAAAAAATACTTCATGTTCCTTTATGGACGGTAGAAGAATGCCAAAGGAACGTCTAAATTATACATTTAAAAGCAAATATTTCATTTAAATATATGTTTTAAATGAGCCAATTAAAACGCCGTTAGAAAAGTCGTATATCAGTGAAACTGTATTTATTCTTAACTTACAGGACTTTTATTTCTGTATTTGTCATTTCCATTACAGCATATGATATTTGGCTTGTCGATCAGTGTATTGTCAGCTATTTAGAGAACCGTGTACCACTCCCAACAGGTTTATACTTTAGAAGAGCATAAAAATTCTTGCTCAAGATCGTCATTCCTGATGTAAATCCGAGTAAATTTTAAAAGCTTTACCTGTAGTGCGTGTCGTTGTTACCTGTCAGACCGGGGGTTAGTTGCAGGCATGTAAACTGTCAAGTCTCATGTTAGAAGCACAGAAAGAGAGAGATGAGGAGGGGAGACCGCCGCAATAATTATATCTGTTTCAAGAAACTATTTTGCTAGTTTCCTGATAGAAGACAGGAAATGTCCCACGCAGTCTAAGATCTTTAGGAAAACATAGCATCCCTAATTTTACTGCAGAATATTGCATGGAAACAGTCTGCTGCATAAGTCCATTTCAAGTCGTAACACTTCGTTGTAGTATTACTACATGATTTATGTGGAAATAGTAAGAAGTTATATATTATTCGCGAGGAAGACTTACACAAAAACGAATACTGCCGTCCTTTTTTGTCACGAGGAGCACTACAAGTTAAAGTGTCCTTTGCATGTAGATTTTACAAAAGTGAACGCTAGTTATAGCATGGCATGGGTAAGTACAACATGGGCTGCAACTTCCCGTTCAGAAGATGTCAGTGGATTAAAGTAGGGTTCGCAAAGTGTCTTGGTAACATTCTGTGGTCCGTCCCCCTGCGCTGACGAGTGATTTGCGGCGGTGTTTACAAACAGCGGAGTGAAGACCTCGGAGTCTCGCGGAAAAGGTTTCCAGTGAGCCGAGAGCATCCTTCTCTCACGCCGGTGGTTGACTCTGGAGTCAAGGTGCTATCTCCTGACAAAGGCATTGGTCCAAAAACAGGACCTAACAAACCGTAACAGGGAACAAACAAGCTGTCGAATCAGAACAAGGGTGAACACATCCATGGTTCTACAAAATGTGAATAAGAGTATACCCTTAATTTAACACAAATTATCGTCACATAATGGCAATTGTCATTCATCCCTCTATAGGTAAGAATCCAAAAATACCTAGAAGACACGTACCACACTTTTCATTTATCTATCTCTAAATAATAATGAGAAAAGGGTTGATCTTGATTACACCTGGTTACATCAGGCGTGACCCCAGCGACACGCGTCTGACAGGCACAACGATAGATCTCCAAATGCTCGCCGCTAAAGAGACTTACTTGTTCCCGTGAATGCACTGATCCAGCAGAATTTATTTTCACCCTTTATACCTTACTATGGTAGTACAGTCATCTCTTTTTATTTAAAGCAGCATATGATATGTCAAGCCTTAGTCTGGTACGTGACAGCTTCATATTCCTCTTCTTAAAACTTCCTTTCTTTTTCATCTCACCTTGTCGCGTTCTGACAAATATACAGTTTCTGAGCGTAAGAACTGGAAGCGAGAGAGGAGGGTCATGTTAATGAAACTTGGCAAACACCTGCACGTTAGATTGCATGCGTGCACCAACGTACACCCACATATGCAGGCATGTGTGTGTGTGGAAAGAGACACACACTAGGTCACTCTCTTTCACTTGCAGCTGTGTCCTTTGTTCAACAACCTTTTGCTTTCTAACAAAGCTTATCTTGACAGCGACGTTGCTTTATCATGAAGGAAACATTCATCTAGATTAAATTCCCAAGTGGGTGATAAATATTAGGAACGGGGGAGGGAAGGTAAAAATAGATATATTTGTGGGTCATTTTACACTTCTGAGACAACTTAGATGTGATAAATTGCTTTTCAGAATTTAGAATCAAGCGTCTTAGAAGTTAAAACCTTGAATGATTGTAAACAAATAATAACGATAACATTGACGCTCCTATGATTTATAAAAAGACTGTCACGCTACCTGACTCCATGCCTTGATTTTTCAGAGTGGGTTTCACAGATGTTTTCAACTACCTTTCAGGGAACCTTCGTTTTCTGTGATGTCTGAAAGGTATCTAGATGAATTTGCTTCTAACATTTGCTGTTCTTCATATTTTTCTTTACGCGATATCAGAACGAACTCTCAGTATCTTTCTGTTCGAGCTTGTCCACATTCCTACTTTTTTTTTAATCATGACTTACTGTTGTAATGCTCTGTCTGCTTAGCTGTCTTCTGGATCTTCAACAATCTTCAGCAACTCTGCAGTTCCACTCATATTCAAGGCACGCAAACGAGACCGTGCAAAACTTTTCTGTTGTCTCCACTGGCTTTCTGTCCAGGCTCGCATAGAATATAAATTTGCTACACTTTGCTTCAGGTTCTTAACAAGCTCTTCTCCTTGATACTTATCTAACCTTCTAACTCACTACTCTCCTATGCTCTCGTGGAGATGAATCGTAACTGGTTCACTAAGTCTGTGGCACGGCATGAATAACATGAATCTTGGTCCTCTTCATGCATGCCGTTTACCTCTCCTGTTTCAATCAGGTACCCAAGCTGAATGGACACCATTTCTAACAAACAACGTAATGTACAGCACAATAGTCACACTTTTGCAGAATCTAATTATTTGTGCTGGACAGACACCAAAGTGTAGACACCAAAGTGTCTTTAACGTTGTTGGTTTTTTTTTCACTGAATCACTCAGTTTACTACTATTTTTTGGAAACTGCGTGTGTGTGTGTGTAAGAGAGAGAATGAATGTGGACGTATTAGTGAATAACATCGGATAGTTAATCTGCCAGAGGCCACCAATGAGGATAAGAGAGGAAACAGGATCTTGGTTGAGGATTCAACCGCCCGCCCCACCCTTCCTGTGTGTTTCGTGATGTAACTCGCACAAGGTGTTCGCGTGTCGCATTCTCTTCACCTAGCACAGCTGTCAGTGTGCGGATATTTTCATGGACTAATTAGCCAACAATGACTAGCAGACGTTGCTTCGTGCTTTTTATGGCATTGGGCAGAAAGGCTAAAAGTTAAAGGAAAGGTTAAGTGGTGGGCCTGTACGTGGCAGCAACCCTTAAAGTGCGTTAAAAAGGTTTCTTAAAAATCATTTTATCTGTACTTCTGAAAATAACTTCCGTTATGTATACATACTTGCCTACTACCAAAATTCTTAGTCAGCGTTAATAGATATTAGATCATATGTGACCTGTTAACAGAGACTTTTAGCGATGTCTTATGAGCATCTTAGCAGTAGAAATTGGCAAGAAAGACGCTTCAAATAGTAATGTTTTTGTTGCTTTTGATAGCCGTGATTGAAGGCAGGAGCACATACGTCCTGCCCGCACTGAGGACTCTCCATTGTTCTTCTACCATACTCCGTGTCGCAGTCCCTGACACACCGCTGGCATTACAAAAACAGAATGAATGCTTTCTTTCAATGTCTTAGTGTCAGTAGAATCTGAGTGTGGCCTAGCCTATCACTGTGTGTCTCCATTCTTCCTCACTGTCGGTAGGTAAACCAGGCTGAAAGCAAGAGGAAGAACCAGCTGTACGCGAGGCGTGTAAGTCAAGCCACAATTTTCAGTCCTTTCTTTATGTTTTGCATCAAGCCTTTTGAAGATGTTGCTGTCTAAAGACACTCATGATCTCAGATGAATGGCTTGTAATCTCGAGTGTGTATCTCAGGACCGCATCTCGCATCTTAGGACAGAGGGCCATCTCTAGCATAACCTCTTCACAAAGATATCTCTTTGTGTGCGCGTGAGTATAATTCTTCACACAATTTTCCTTGTGATTTTAGAAGAAAAGATAGAGGGGAAAAATTTTACGTTAAACGGCTCGTACATTAGAAATAAACATGGAAAGATGACCAGTTTCTGGTTTTGTTAAATGACGTTGATAGCTTGCAAAGAACAGGAAGAAGCTCATAAAGAAGGTGGCAAGTAAATCCCGCGGCACTTTATCTTCTCATCGCAGTTTGTGGTGTAATTCATACATGTGTTGGGCTTTACAATGTCAGGCTAAGTACATAAGGGGACTAATTCCTTTTGAGAGTTCGCTATCCTTCCTCTCATAAATATATTGTTATTCTCGTTCGCCTGTTTTGTGTCACACTTGGAGGCCAGCTCTCGAGAACTAGCAGTCAGCTGCAAAGCATCCACAGTTTGTTATCGAGGGTCATCGGTGACGGCTTGACCATCGCCCTCAGTTCCTGAAGAAATCTACACTCCCGTAGGATGTGCTTCGTGGTTTATTCTGCATCTCTTACGGTAAAAGTGGTACTCTGTCTGTCCTGAAGCGGAAAATTATCACCTGGTCTGATATGGACCGATGATGTTAGCTGTCTGATGGTTTTGATGGTCTGTGCAAAGCCTTAATGATGGTCTTCATCTCTGCTAGGCTGACCTTGTTTTCATCCTGCCTGGTTGCTGCTACAAATGCCGCATACAAACCAGAAGACAAGTGCTAAAACTGATCAGATTTTTTTTAAATACCATAATTTTCTGGAATTGTGAAATTGCTCCTGACTTTTCCGCGTGGCCTTTTGCCTAAAACACTATGAAGCATAAAAATTCTTCGCATTTTAATCAGACGGCCAGCGCTACAAAAGTGTCAGTTTGATAAATACAGACGTGAGTTATGATAACAACTAGTGTGAACGGGTCAGCTCTGTGTTGAGTGGCTGTGGACGTGGTGTTGGTGCTGTTATCAACAGGCGGTGGTAATCCGGTACTTCAGCCTAACCTTAACCCTAACCCTAACCCTAACCTAAACCTATCTGCTCAGTCATTGTCACGAAATAGAAAATGGAAGTTCGTATTTTTAGTGATAGACCGGACGTGTCACACAGAAAGCCGGTCTGTTTGTGTGTCTAAAATGTGAGATTTCTTTCTTGTCTCGTATCCTCTTCTGTCTTTGTCCATGTCCGTTTGTCGGTCAATTTCTGTCTTACTCCATATCTCTCTTCATCTATTTATCAGTCTCTCGCTCTCTTACTCAATGTCCTCTCTCTTTTTTTGTTTGCCCGTGGGTAGCATCTGTCAGAGACTTCATTTGTTTCTGACTTCATGTTTATCTTTTGCTGCTCCATGCTCTCTACTAATAACAGATGTGTTCCTGACGTACCTACACAAAAAAAGCACGTGTACTGCACTCGCGGAAAGTTTGTGATAGTTCTAAACAAATAACGCATTCCGAATGGTCTGCAAGTGTAAAGAATTCAGTTAAAATAAAGGCATTTTAAACTAATGTAAATGCCTCCGGCTTCCTTTATACACCCGGCAACTGTTTTTCCTCAAAGAATGACCAATACACCTGGGGAAAAAATGGAATCTACCGCCACACGCCCGCACACACACACACATGTGCGAAACTGTTCCCAGATATAGAGACCGCGGTTAAAAAGAAAAGTGCAGATTAGAAACCTGTGCGAAAATCTAGTGGCATAGAGTTCTCTTTTGTATAGTATTTTGCTCCTTATACTTTCAGTTTTCGTGTAGTGTGTCGTTTATAAGCCAACAGGACAGAGATATGGAGCAAGTTTTCAGACACTGTCATGTTTGACCTTTCGGCTAGGGCTGCAGATGTGCACACGGTGGAGGTAAGTGGGAGGACACTCCTGATGTGACATGCCTGTAGTATTGGCGATAATCGTTTTAGTGAGTCTATATTTAGGGCTTGCTAATTTCCCCATGATCGTATGATGATTACACAGCTAATTAATTGTCTTACACTAAATTACTTCCCTTGGATCAGGGAACACACCACACACACAAGTTAAACTACTTGTTTCTTCCCTCAGAGTTATTGTTAGAAAATTTAGTCAATGAAAATTGTAATACGAGCATGCGTTAACGGAACTCATCTACGGTTTTTGTAACGCGTAATGTCATGCGATAATATATATATATATTGGTATATGTCATAAAGTGCGGGATTTACAACGATTTACTTCCGGTATAGCGTACTGTAAAAGAAAATAGAAAACTTTTCCATGCGATGTTGGTACAAAATTTTAAATGCGATTTTATTGAACGCGAATTTATTCGATATGAGATCGCTCACTTAGAAGGATGCAAATTAATTTTTAGAAATATTAGAAATTGAGCAACAAATGTAACAGGAACTTGAACGTCTGGTCTGAGTTTCAAGTGAAGTCTTAAATCTCCGGTCTTAGGTACAAGTCGACTTCACCAAGTCTGGTCTAAATAGTCTACTTGCCACTTGAGAGCACTGACAAGACTCGTTTTTAAGACCTCACAAGCACACCAGCCGTAAAGGCGATATTTGGAAGGTAAGTTTTTTCAACTCTCAAGTCTTGAGCTTAACGTAATCTAGCTTAATACCTCACATGCAGCCTAGCTCTGGTTTTACGTCTTCACCATACTCGAATCCGCGAAAAACCCGGGCGCAAAAGGAAAACTACGTCCGTTTTCATAAGCGCTACCTACAGCTGATTCGATTTCTAGCCGTAAATTACTTTCTATAAAACTTTTGTTGAAAGCAAGATGTGTACATAACTATGAAATTTTGTGAAGATTCTCCATGAGCACTCTCCAAACCGCCTCGTATAAGGCCTTGTGCAAGTCGCTTTACCTACTTAGAACTTTAACTTATCCACCCGTAAATAGATGTAATTATATGGCTGTTGCTCAGGTGGATTGATTAACAGGGGTATTTGTTGTTCTACACTCTTTTGACCTGTTGCATGTCACTATTTCAACATCGAATTGACGATAAACCCTCATGACTGAACAGAAGTTAAGAGGGAACAAAGGTACACAACTACCCACTCATGAATATCCGTGATTACATAGATGGCTACCTAAGTTGATGGATATATTAACAAAGGTAGAAGTATTTGGCTATTTTTGCTCAACACGCTTTTGACTTGTCACACATAATTGTTTCCGCCCTTCTGCTTCAATTACAGCTGTTGTGACAATCTTTTTTAATACGCTGGTCAAAACATCTTCACCCTCGGCTAATTTGTCTCTTGTATATGACACATGACAAAGACGAGTCCCCTCGTGGCGGCCTTTTTTAAAACACATTTTTCTCATCCACTTAGATACCAGACGCGATACATGCTTTGTGAACATCTCATGCACTCGACTTTCCCCTTTGATCTCGGCCAAGAGAACAAGAAGTGACTCCGAGTCCTATTCCAATAGACGCTTGTGTAGAAATCCTTCCCAACCATCGTCGCTACACGCAGCCCTTGACACGACGGCTTTCCCGGCTTTGTGGGACCGCACATTTTTTGTAAACTTTATGAGTTGTCGGCCTTGGCAGTTAGCGTCTTCACAAATCAACGACGGAAGGAAGCGGCGCTTAGGCTCGACAGACACGCTGTCCCACCACCTCTCCTAGAGTGCCTTGATGGACATCCGTCAGCCAGCAGCCACGCGATAGAGATACCTGAAATAACGGGCACGGAAGACAGAGACCACGACCTCATGTGACGCCGACCACCGTGAGACGAGGCCCTCCAGGTACACGTGTAATGCAGTGTCGCTGGGAAGAACCGTTGAGCGACTAACCCTATCACTCAGAAGTTCGGGAGATCTGGCTAGTCTGTCCCCTTCATGTGGATTTCTCTGTCCTTGGTAGCCGGTTGGACTAGTTGACCTGTCGCTGTTTTTTCGGACGATGAACTGTGCACCGAGATGAAGGATATAACTGTCTCACAGTATACTGCGGGCAAACGTGTCTTGTCTACGGCTAACTGCATGCGCTGAACAGGTGAGCACACATATTTCTTGCGCGCACGGCAGGTAAACATGTCTTAGCCAGTAATAGACGTATGCACTGAATTAGTAAGCACATTTCTTTCTCTTAAAGTAAACACGCCGCCTCGATCGGACATCGCGTTAGAAGTTTTACTGCTAGCTGTCAACTGGGTTACTCTGTCTCACTTCAGGAGACGAACTGTCAGCAATGACACATGTCAACGGTTAATGATGGCACAGTTTCCTCTGTTAAGGGATGCCCGCATAAAGATGTAACACGCGTCTTTCGAATGGATTTCCTCTCTCCTTTCCCCCTACCCCAAAGCCCACACAAATAAACGATGCATACGCGAACGGCATTCTTTCGGCGGTCAAATATGTTTGTGTTTCATTTTCCTCTACCTGAAAACCAAATTAAGTTGACCTAAAATGACACTGTCACGGTATTATTCGCTTTTTTGGTTTCCCTGTGTACTTAAAAGAGCACCATTCAAATTGGTGTAGCCTCTGTCATTACTAAACACCCTTTTTATGTTGTAGCAGTGTTGACTAGCCTAAATATTTTTGTTTTGTTCTCTCAGTTATCTTATCTCAGTGTACTTATTGTACTATAACAACATGCAACCCTTTGCTGCCTTAGTGCGGAAAGTCACACTTAAAGCCTTTGTGTGACTGGCAAGGTGACATTGTGTCGGCCACGATGTGTTACACCTACAATCAAGCAACAGATACAGCGTAACGTGTTCCACGCGCTCGCTCTTCTTTCACATTTTTACGTGCAGAAATACCGCCCATTTGACAACTTATTTTATACTTGGTTCCTCATGACTCTTTTCACTAATGTTTTTAATTTTTCGCGTGCTATGTATTTTTAAAAAATAATCGAGTAGTTCGATGAGTTTCGCGTTCGCTGCTTCAGTTTTTCCCTGCCACTTTGTGTGGTAGAAGGAAAGTATAAACCTAACATTTCGTCCTACACCGCTCTAGAGAAAACCACCTGATCCCACTGATTCGTGGGTAGTCTTAGGAAAGATAAATGATCAGAAAATTTTGACACTAACACGTCATCACTTTTTGAAGATTTTCACCGATGAAAACGCCGGCCAGGTCTTGGAACCTATGTGTTGAATACCAAAGCATCGGTTGAAGGGTATCGGCTGCGGTCTCGCCTGGAAAGAGGTAATGGACGCAGTAGAAACTCAGTGCTGGATCGGTCGAAGTTCTACGAAGGTAACAGCGCAAAGTGTGCTACTAAATCCTTACCACCAGAAAAGCTGAGAGAATGGACCTCCATTGGTTTGTGGAACGTCCTCACAATCCACTGGTGCGGTGAGTTGAAAGAACTTACTGAAGATCTAATGGGACTTAACAGTACTTGTAGGAGTGGCAAAGGCGGCCAAGTTTTTTGGAGATCACAACTGATGGTAACAGGCTCACTAGGGAGGAAACTAGACATTAGCATGCCATGGGAATCTTTGTACGCGGGGGTGTGATTGGAGTCGTTATCCACTTACACCCATTTCCAGCAGGCTGATTTGCATCTCTGTTGTTAACACTGCCCAAGCCTACGTTCCCATTTCCACGCATAATGATAGCAAAGTGTAGAAGTTGGAAAGGGTCATAGAGGCAGCACCCAGGGAGTACATTAAAATGATTAAAGTACTCAGTAACTCAAGCGTTACGATCTGCACAGAACCCTACCAGCGATGAACAAAAACGGTAAGTAAATTTGGCCTAATTCTAACCAACCACATGGGCATAAACTACTATAGTTTGTGCAAAGTCACCAACTGAACGTAGCCACTATCCTCCGACCCCACAAGGAATCCAGGTCAGCAACATGGTACTCTCTGAATGATTTGGTCCGTAGCCCAGTCGACTTCATTCTTCTGCTAAGGCACTTCAAATCTAGCATCAACAAGTCAATAAGGTCATACTCTGGCGCCAGATAGAGTTGAATCCCAATTCGCTTTGATTTAGAGAACCTGCAAGATCAAAACGTTGCAGACATGTTCAAAGCCCAATTTGGAAGGAGATTCGCAGCCCTGAACATGGTTGACTATAGTATACATCCGTCAAGCAGCAGCCACGCGATAGAAAAACCCGAAAAGGGCACTTTCTGGAAACCTCAGAGAGGTGCTACATTCAACATAATAGGACGTGCAGGGACGATAAAGTAAGAAGCAGACATTTTGGTCACAAATCACATCCTAGCTTTAAAGGAGACCATTAATAGAAGCCCGAAGCATCTTCGAAATACAAAGCAGTGTGCTGTGATATCAAGTAGGGATAATGACGTCTAAGGAGAAGTTGATCAAGGACCAATCCCGGACCATAGATGAGGGAATGGCACAAACTGACACCAAAAAGGCCTACTGTCATTGGATTACCTGTGGAGTTGTAGTACCAGGTTTACTACCAAGTACACATTGTATAAATCCCACGTAGTTCCAATCCTGTTGTAAGGATGTAAGGCGTGGACTTGCTTGCTGATATGGAGAGGACAAAATAGGAATTGAAGCCAAATGTCCCAGGAGGTTTTACTGAATCTGAAACGCAAAACTTTGGACTTTAGACTGAACACTCTTGCCACCATGATGGGTCACCATGAACAGGTTCTCACAACTGTGAAACGGCACAGGCAGGTCTATTTCAGCATGACACTCCTAAGACCGTTCTTCAGGGTACCTTGTAGACGGGTGGACGTGTAAATGGACAGAAGAAGAACTTGAAAACATAAGTGAGTGGACTTGTCATTCCAAGTGGCGGACCTTGTCAATCTCTGCGTCTATCCAGTTTGTTTTTGTTTTTGTTTTTTTTTTTTTTTGCTGTTGTTGTTTTTTGTTTTTTTTTTGTTTTTTGGTTTTTGCCGACTGATACTAGAAGGAGGAAAAATATTTGATTATTTAATTATTGTTGGGACTATGAAGGAAGATCATCCTGGTAAGAGATTCACAATTCTTGCTCAAGGTCGTTATTCCGATGTAAATCCAAGTAATTTCAGAAGCCTTACATTTAGTGCTTGTCGTTGTTACCTGGCAGACCGGGGGTCTAAACCGTCATGCACAGCATGATTTTTGTTTCCTCTTTGACTCAACATTTTTAATAAAAAGCAGAACACGTATAGACATCAACGTCATTTCAGATTCCCCTATGACCGTGAGGAGAAAAGCGAGAGGGGCACGCGTTTGGCCGTGTGGTTATCCTCCCTTCACTAGCAACGGTCGGCTGCATTTTGCCGTTTGATCTAATTCGCGATGCGTACTGACCGCTGACAGGAGATGCAAATTACCCGCACAACGCAAATCGTAACAGCCTCAGTTTTACTATAGCATTTTAAAGGAAACAGTCTGCAATAAATTATGATTTCGTTTCAAATCATAACATTTCATGGTAATATTACTGCATATTTTATTTGGAAATCACAAGTAACATTAGTTAATTACTGCTGGTACTACATGACTTATGAAGTAGACTTTCATTTTAATGGTACTGTTTGAAATTTTCATGGTACTGTTTGAAATAACATCTTTGAAATATTACCAGAGGATCTTAAAGAGTCAAACACTGCATTCTGTAGGAAAACTATATTTGTAGCATTATATAATACGACGAACGTACACTACCTACCTTGCATACGCACAACCTGTTCCACACACAGACAACACAATGCTCGACGAGCCCCCGAGGATGAAGAGATTTGTGGGTGAATCGAATCGAAGAGACAAATTCAGAGGAAATGTCACTAAGAGAAATGGCGGAGAAGACCGTTGTGTTTTCTCGCTCGCTTGGCCATTTTAGAGCAACCTCTTTTCTCTTATATATGACGTCTTTTCCAGCTCGAAGTGACGTGGAACAAATGACGCACACAACACGTCAGACACAAGACACCATTCGACAACGAAACAATACAAGACCTACCACATCTCATTACACATTACTAAAGGATTTTGCTGAGAACAATAAGCTTTGTCATCCAGGGAAGTAAAACGGTAGCCCCAGAGCAATGGAAAAAGTGCTGACGTGCTTATTTTGAAAATGAAACAACCACCTCTCTATTTTCTCTGTGAGCATCGTCTTAATATCCACTATTTTCCCTCATTAACCAAATGAGCTCCAAAACTCGTGGAATTCAGTTTCTGCGGAATAGCACATACTCCTGTCATACGAAAATATATAAAGCACACAAAATTACAATTTTTATTCATGTATCGCTTAGTTAATAACACAAAAAAGGCTTTACCTCAATTAGACCAAGATATAACGGGAGTGATTCGGAGACCTCTAGATTCCTCGCCCGTTGTAGTGACGTCATCACCAATCATATCGCCAGGGCCGCCGAGAGCCAGCCCGGGCCCCGGGACAGACCTCTCCGGGCCCCTTGTACTTGTAATCGTAAATTATTTTCCCAGTATATAATGTATGTTTACAATTCGAATCTCAATATCTACACTCAAACTCAACTTCTGCATGTGTAATGCTTGGGTGTTCTGTCCTTAAACCTTTCTTTAAAAGAAAAAGAAAAGGAGAAGAAGAAAAAAAAATCCACTGACCAAGGCCGGGCCCCCTTTACAGCCGCGGGCCCGGGTACACCAGACCCCCCTGTCCCCCCCTCTCGTCAGGCCTGCATATCGCAACTTTTGAGAATCCAGAGTTACTTTGTCTGTTCTGAGACAAGCACCGTGTCTAGTACTAGTATGTTCATTGATTTCAGCGAAACAATCATGGTAAAAGGATGCACTTGGGGTTTGTGCAACACCGATTCTAGTTACCCTGAAAGACTTGAAAACGGACAAGAGAAGTTCATACCATTTCCAAGACAGTACCGTGACAGAGAGAAATGTCTCAAATGGATAAAACTTTGCAATCGACCACTTGGACAGCTTAGCATGAAGCTTCCGGTCAACAACTGCACCTTTTACGTTTGCACCAAAGTAAGTCGAATAATTTAACACCAGTATGTAAGACATAAATAAAAGCAGTACTTGACATGTAAATTTTTGTTTTAAAGTGGTGAACGAAAAATATTGCTATGAAGGCAATTGTTCGTTGTTCGTTGGCACTACACAGTTAGGTACCCGTATTACATGGATGCAGATTTAAGATCTATGCGATTGTATGAACACAACTTTTGAATGCAGTGTTTTGTTGATGGTACACTTAGAGACAAGTACAATAACACTAACATGACTAAATATGATCACATCAAGTGTAACATCAACAAGTGTTTTGTCGAGAACAGTTGAAGCTGTGAATAATTATTAAGTGTATCGCGTCGTAGTTCAGGCCAGCATCAATGAGAGCACTGAATGTAGTGTTTAGAAAATAATGCGAAACTGTGATTATTTACCATTAATAATAATAATAATAATAATAATAATAATAAATAATAATAATAATAATAATAATAATAATAATAATAAAGTGTTTTTCTCATTTAACTAGTAAAAATTCCTGATTTATCCCGCCTTGCAATCACAATGAGCTTCCGTAGTTACGGTGGCTCCAATGATCATGTCAATTCGATGTTGCACCTACCGAGTGGGGCTTGAATAACATTTGGCCTGAATGATAATCTCGCCGGTTCTGCATGCTCCAAAATGTTTGACTTCGTGAACTTAGCTGTCTCTTTAAAAAGTAAAGCTGTGTTCCCTTTGACGGAGTCGTAATGAAATGTTAAAGGGGTAAAAATGATTACCAAAATCACGCGGCGTACCGGGGTTACTAGCGGTTAATACTCATCTCACAGGTACCTCCCAATAATCGCCAATACGAAGATTTTCATGTTTCCTCTCTCAGGGAACACAATGGTAAGAGTTTAAGAATGTTCTTTTAAACTATTTATACCAGACCTGGGCATCCGTTCCGCCTCCTATCTCTGACAAGCCCGCCCGCTGGCCCGCTGGCCCTCCCGCCAGTATATATACTATATATACAGTATTGGGTAAAACTGAGTTAACTATATTAGTCAGGCCCTCTAAAACCATCCCAATTTCTCATGCGGCACCTTGGGAAAATTAATTGCCCACCCCTTATTTATACCCATATATATATGGTACAACTGTCTTACTACAGTAACTATTATACTACTGTCATGATAAGAGTTATCCCGGGGGGACATCCGGGGCTTTATGTTAGATTTAGTAATGTCAAGGTTGGCGAGCAGCCATATTGTCTTGTTGTAGATTAAAGTACGTTTGTCATCAAATCGACAGTGTCTGGTGTTGGTCGGCTGAGAGCTCGCAGCACGATACATGGTGTCAGAAGTGGGATTGTTATAATCACAAAGAATCAAACAAGCTGCTGAATATGGGTCCGTTTAGAGCGCCAGAACAATTCAATTTTTCCCAGCCAAACTTGTGGCCTGAGTGGAAACAACGATTTCAGCGTTTCAGATGTGCATCAAAACTAGACAAAGACGATGAAGCAGTTCAGGTCAGTGCCTTGATCTACACTATGGGCAACAACGCAGAACGCATTCTCACGTCTTTTGGTCTGGATGCACGACAGCTGCAAGAATACGACACTGTTCTTGAAAAATTTGATGAGTACTTTGTGCCAAAACGCAATATCATCCATGAGCGTGCACGATTTCACGCCAGAAATCAGAAACCGGACGAAAGTATCGAAGAATACATTAGAGATTTATACGAGCTCGCTGCAAAGGCAGACGTAAGAGACAAAGATGAAGCTATCAGAGATCGCCTCGTGTTAGGGATCCTCGACAGAGACTTGTCCGAAAGATTACAATTAAAGGATGACTTAACACTGCAAGACGCTATCTTGCAGGCAAGGCAATATGAGCAAGTGAAAGCACAGCTTTCTGACCAGCGTCGCACAAATGTGGACGCAGTGCAATTCAAGAAAAGTGCCTCTGGTGGTGTACATAGTCAGTGCAAAGGTGCAACTGGCAGTTCGCGCGGCTTCAGTGGTCGTCGTCGCGGTAGAGCAGAAAAGAGTGACTTTGCATCGTCAGCAGTTAACGTGTCAAGCTGTACTCGTTGTGGCAGACGGCACGCTAGCACATGTGTGTGCCCAGCTCAGGGAAGGAAGTGTAACAAGTGTGGTAGGCTTGGACACTTTGCTACAGTGTGCAGAACAAAGTTAGTGCAGGCACTTGAAGAAAAACAAGTAAAGGAACATTTTGTAGGGACTTTGTGCAGTGACAGTAGAGAACCACCATGGACAACTGTATTACAGTTTGGCGGTTGTGATGTCAAGTTCAAAATTGACACAGGGGCAGATGTTTCTGTCATTTCATCTACACAGTACAAAAAGTTGTCACCATGTCCCAAGCTATTGAAGACAATGTAGTGTTAAAGAGTGTAGGAGGAGTCCTGAAGTGTGATGGACAGTTCATTACTACAACAAGAATTCATGACCAGCTTCATGTACTGAAAGTGTTTGTTGTGCAAGCAATCACTGAAAATCTGCTTAGTAGAGAAGCAGCATCCAGATTAGGTTTAGTGAAGAGGATAGAGGCTGTCAATGCCTTATTTGGAAAACTTGACAAGACGCCTGTGCAGTGTCCTCCAGTCAAGATCATCTTGAAAGAAAACATTGAGCCATACAGTGTTCATGCAGCAAGGAGAATACCAATACCATTGCTGGACAAGGTCAAGGAAGAATTAAAAAGTATGCAGGAAACAGGGATTATAGAGGAAATAACAGAGCCAACAGATTGGTGCTCTCCCATTGTGCCAGTAATGAAGAAATCAGGTAGCATACGTATTTGTGTTGATTACAAGAAGCTCAATACTGCAGTGAAGCGGGAGCGGTATACCTTGCCAACACTGGAAGATATTTTACATAAGCTTTCTGGATCAGCAGTTTACAGCAAGCTGGATGCAACATCAGGTTTCTATCAGATTCCCCTTGATCCAGATTCTGCAAAACTTACTACATTCATCGCTCCATGTGGGAGATATTTCTTCAGGAGATTACCATTTGGTATTTCATCAGCTCCAGAGATTTTTCAGAGGACCATGGAGACTATCCTAAAGGATGTACCCAACATAATCTGCTATTTTGATGATATCCTTGTTTATAGTGAGAATGAACAAGCTCACGAGAAGCATCTTGAGAGAGTCATGAAAACACTTGCCAGTGCTAACCTGAAACTCAACTATGAGAAATGTGAGCTCAGGAAGCATGAGATTGAATTTTTTGGGTCATAGAATCAGCAAGAATGGAATTTCACCAGACCCAGGAAAGGTTGAAGCAATAATCGCCATGCCAGATCCAACTAATGTACCCGAGTTGAGGAGGATGCTGGGCATGTGCAACTTCTTAGGGCGGTATTTGCCAAGTCTGTCTACAGTACTTCAGCCATTGACGCAACTGCTGGGGAAGGATCGAGAGTGGAGTTGGGGCTCAATGCAAGTCAAAGCAATGGCAGATGTGAAGAAACTGCTTACTTCAGCACCAACGCTAGCATTCTACGATCCGGCAAAGCTTACAATTGTCAGCTCAGATGCCAGTAGTTATGGCATTGGTGGTGTGTTGCTACAGCAGCATCCTGAAGGTCTCAAAGCTGTGGCATATTGTTCAAGAACATTGACTGCTAGTGAATGCAGATATGCACAGATAGAGAAAGAAACACTGGCAGCAGTCTGGGCTTGTGAAAAGTTCAGCAGATACCTGATTGGTCTTGACAATGTTCGATTAGAGACTGATCACAAACCTATTGTGCCACTAATCAACAATCGTGACTTGCAAGATACTCCTATCAGATGCCAACGCATGTTGATGCGCCTCATGAGATTCAGCATCACCGCAGAGTATGTGCCAGGGAAGAAGCTTGTCATCGCAGATGCTCTATCCCGAAGTCCTCGGTTAACCACTGGTGAATCTGAAGTTATAACACTTTCAGAAGATGTTGAGGCATATTTGAGTAGTGTAGACATTTCGTGGTCATGTGCAGCTTCAGACAAGCGTCTGAAAGAGATTGCAGAAGAGACAAGAAAAGACAGACTGATTCAAGAAGCAATTCGCTACACTAATGAAGGCTGGCCAAAATACATTACAGATGTAGAAGATAATCTTCGTGACTATTATGCAGTGCGCATGGAACTTAGTGTACACAATGGTCTCCTTACCAGAGGAACACGCATTGTTGTGCCAGCACCACTTCATGATGATATCCTGAAGAGGATACATGAAGGTCATTTAGGAATCACCAAGTGCAGAGATAGAGCAAAAGCAGCAGTTTGGTGGCCAGGTATTAATGGCAGGATTAAAAGAATTGTTGAAGAATGCAGACATTGCCAGGAGAAGAAACCGACACAAAGCAAGGAACCTTTGATACCGACAGAATTACCACAGCGTGTATTCCAGAAGTGTGCAGCAGATTTGCTGGAATTCAAAGGACAATCATACCTTGTGTTTGTAGATTATTATTCGCGCTTTATTGATCTTGCGCACATCAAGATTAGTACATCAGCAGAAGTTATCAAACT
Source organism: Pomacea canaliculata (assembly GCF_003073045.1). Taxonomy (NCBI): domain Eukaryota; kingdom Metazoa; phylum Mollusca; class Gastropoda; order Architaenioglossa; family Ampullariidae; genus Pomacea; species Pomacea canaliculata. The sequence continues at coordinate 9,266,022 of NC_037593.1, forward strand.
TCTGAAGAGCATGTTTGCACGCCAAGGAATCCCAGAGATTCTTGTTACAGACAATGGAAGGCAATTCACATCTAGAGAGTTCCAGGAATTTGCAGTAAAGTGGGGATTTCAACATGTTACAACAAGTCCACACTATCCACAAGCTAATGGAGAGGCTGAAAGAGCAGTTCAAATTGCCAAAAAGATTCTGCAGCAAGATGAACCTGAATTAGCTCTATTGATATACAGAGACACTACTATTTCTGCTACAGGATATAGTCCAGCAGAATTAGCCTGTGGAAGAAAACTGAGAACTACATTACCTACATTGCCTGAGAACCTTGAGTCAAAGACATTTGATAAAACAGCTGTAACAGCGAGCGATGCAAAAGCAAAGCAGTCTTACAAGAACTGTTTTGACAAGCGTCATGGAGCGCGACCGCTTGACGAACTGCTTCCAGGCAACACTGTATTGCAGAAGCTAGATGGTGAGAAGCACTGGGGAAGTCCAGCAGTCATTCTGCAGCAGTGTGCTCCAAGGTCGTACATTGTACAAACTCCAAGAGGTAGTTTTCGACGCAACAGACGTCATCTCAGAAGGTCAAGAAACTTCGAGCCGGAGCAGTCCAGTTCCAGACCCAGTCCTGTCCAAAATGACTTTTCCCTGTATACTTCCCAAGTCCCAGTGACAGGTGAACCAGAGACAGCGCTTCATGTCAGCGATCCGATTCAGTGTCCAGAATCGACGTCTAGTAAAGGTGGTCCTGCTACAGAAGCCAGACGTAGTGCTACTCCAGATCCAGGAGATTCCCATCCCAGTAGCATCTCTACACCTAGAATGACTCGTAGCGGCAGAATAATCACCCTGCCCGCACGTTATAAAGACTGATTATGTATTGAACATTGATTAGAGAATAAACATTCTCCCCATCAAGTGAAGTATCTCAAGGGAGGGGAGATGTCATGATAAGAGTTATCCCGGGGGGACATCCGGGGCTTTATGTTAGATTTAGTAATGTCAAGGTTGGCGAGCAGCCATATTGTCTTGTTGTAGATTAAAGTACGTTTGTCATCAAATCGACAGTGTCTGGTGTTGGTCGGCTGAGAGCTCGCAGCACGATACAACTACAGTTTACATTTCTGACTTAGATGGCGGGAACTGCTTTGAAGAATTTAGAATCATGCATCTTAAAAGTTAAATCTTGGATGGTTGCAAAAAAATTCAAATTTTGTGATAAGACAAGAGCTCTACTAATTCATAAAGTCCGTCACGCTACCATTGTCGATCTGTCAGAGTAGACGAATGTACCATTTTCTTCGGTAACCAGGAGCTCACATAACTCATTCGTGTCCGATTAAGCGACGTCTTATGTGGATCTTGGCAGAAGAAGTCGAGAAGAACGCCTTGAAACGTGTGGTAATTATTGTGGTAGTTATTGCCATTGTAAGCAGTTGCTTTAGGCAGGAACGCAGCAATACGTGGACCACACTAACATCATGCGTCTGACCCGCTTTGTGGACTCGTGACTGCCCGCTACCATTCGCTATGTCCTAATTTCCGGACCCACTGCTGGCATTACAAAAAAAGAATGAATGTTTTCCTTCAATGTCTTAAATTGTGTCAGTGGAATATGTGTGTGGTCTAGCCTAACTATCACTGTGTGTCTCCATTCTTCCTCACTGTCGGTAGGTAAACCAGGCTGAAAGCACGAGGAGGAACCAGCTGTACGCGAGGCGTGTAAGTCAAGCCACAATTTTCAGTCCTTTCTCTATGTTTTGCATCAAGCCTTTTGAAGATGTTGAGGTCTAAAGACACTCATGATCTCAGCTGAATGGCTTGTAATCTCGAGGATGTATCTCAGGACCGCATCTGGTACCTTAGGACACAGGGCCATCTCTAGCCTAACCCTCCGCGTTACTCTTAACGAAAGAAGCTGCATGCGATATCACTGTGTTGCATGTGTATAATCCTTAACAAATTTTCTCCCCGCCTTTTTAGAAGACAAGAAAATGGTGCATTGGAAATCAAAAGAAATAGAAAGAAGATGATCAGCTTCTAGTTTTTAATTACGTTGACGAGATTTTACAATGACCGGTCAATGTATCTGAACAAATGTCCAGATTCAAACAAAAGGAGACTAATTCTTGGAGGACAGCGACCTCCTTCTCAAAAAATAGCCATACAGACGCTCTTCGTCTTGTTCATGAATGCCACCTATAAACCAGGGGCCGTAGTTATGAAGTGATGGCAACATGGAGAACTCGAGGAAAAGCATCTTGTTTGTAAGAGATGTTTAGATTCCGTGGACACTAGGGTATATTTTCCACGGCTTTTTAGCTATGGCTAAAGGGGTAAAACGCTATCTGGACGTCTGTACATCGCGCTTAAACTTCGGAAGCTTGCTCTTGAGTTCCCCGTGTTGCTGCAGGGTAACGACTTGCCCACGCTTCATAACTTGCGGCACACTGAAGATTTTTTAAAAATATTATCATTGGCTGGAATTATGAAATTGTTCCTGAATTTTGCGCGTGGCCTGTTGCGTGTACATGGTTCACACCAGCTAAGTCCAAGTTAATTCTCGTTTTATGAGAGGGCACTTTAGCAATGTCTTTTTGCATAAAACACAATGAAGCATAAGCATTATTCGCATTGTAATCAGACGGCCAGCGCTAAGAAAGTGTCAGTTTGATAAATGCAGACGTGAGTGATACAGACAGCTAGTGTGTCATGTGTCAGCTCCTTGCGAGTGGCTGTGGACGTGGTGTTGGTGCAGTTATTAACAGTCAGCGGTGATCCGGTACTTCAGTTCAGTCATTGTCACCAGGACTGTCACGGACGAAATAGAAAACGAAAGTTCATATTTTTAGCGATAGACCGGACGTGTCACATAGAAAGCCTGTCTGTTTATGTGTCTAAAAGTCTGATATTTCCTTCTTGTTTTCCCTTCGGTGTCTGTCCATGTCTTTTCTCTGCCAGTTTCTCTGTTTTGCTCCTTATTTCTCTTTTTCTTTATTTGTCAGTCTATCTCTGACTCTCTCGCTCTCGAGACGTCCGTACCTATATATATATATGCGCCTTATTTTTCTTTTTCTTTATTTGTCAGTCTATTTCTGACTCTCTCGCTCTCGAGACGTCCGTACCTAGATATATATATATGCGTCTTATTTTTCTTTTTCTTTATTTGTCAGTCTATCTCTGACTCTCTCGCTCTCGAGACGTCCGTACCTAGATATATATATGCGTCTTATTTTTCTTTTTCTTTATTTGTCAGTCTATTTCTGACTCTCTCGCTCTCGAGACGTCCGTACCTAGATATATATATGCGCCTTATTTTTCTTTTTCTTTATTTGTCAGTCTATTTCTGACTCTCTCGCTCTCGAGACGTCCGTACCTAGATATATATATATGCGCCTTATTTTTCTTTTTCTTTATTTGTCAGTCTATTTCTGACTCTCTCGCTCTCGAGGCGTCCGTACCTATATGCCTATAAGAAAGGCGTGTACGGCATTGTGAGGCAAGTTTGTGACAATAATAGGTAGACTGTAAACTGAAGACTGTCTGTGGACAATAAAGGTAGTCTGAACAAGATGCACTTTATCCAGGTCTTGGTAATTACCTTCTCGACATAACCATATCCAGAAAGAGGTCAACAACACCTACGTCAGGATTGTATACAAATGCATTTATGTTGTGAAGGCTTCAGCCAGTGGAAGAGCTGGGATCACATGTTCATTAACCGTATATGTGTATAAACGTGACGATTTTGATTTCTGTGTGAACAGTGATGTTTATAGACTTGCATCTCAATATCTGAAAGTGTGGTATTCCCATAGATATGGAGAAATAGCATCTAGTACCCAAGCATCAGAAACACATCTGCAGAAACACATCGCTAGTCTTATGGTGCATTGAATGTCTTTCTGAAAAATTATTCCTTTAATACAGTGGAACCTCGGTTAACGAACTTAATCCGTTCTGGAAAGTTGTTCGTTATCCGAAATGTTCGTTATCCGAAACAATTTTTTCCATAAGAAATAAAGGAAATAGATTTAATTGGTTCCCAGCCCTTGTTGACTCGCTAATATTTGAAAGTTACAGGCTATATAGGTATTTGTAATGAGAACAGTTATAATGCAATATAAATGGAGTTAAATAAACATAAAAACATTAACGAAAGCATCTAAACATCAGAAAACTTGCCGTTTTGACGGCGTGGTTGGAAGCAGGTGTGGGGAGGAAGGGATGGAATTACTGCTTGGATTCCCCCTCTATGAGCACACGTGACATTATAAAATCGGGGTGACTTTCCTTTTCTGTGGCTTTGAGGTTAAAGGAAAAAAACTTGTCCAGTGTCTGTTCCTTCTGCCTTTTTGTAAAACTCTTCGGTAATACATCACATGTCCGACAGACGCATTCCACCTTCATACTTTGAAATTATTTCCTTTTTCAATTCATTTGTTGGCCGCTTCCTTGTCATTACCTCACTACTATTGCTCTTAATCTTCTTTGCTGCCATTATTGAAGATTATCTTATTAAAATAAAGCACAAAAATCACTAAATAAGAAGGATGCGCATAGATAAGGAACGACTGATCGTAACTGTGTCTCGAGCGCGAATGATGACATGCTGGTCGGTCACGTGTGGTTCACGTGGCTGTTCGTTATCCGAAATTTTGTTCGCTATCCGAGACAAACTTTTTGCGAAATTTTTGTTCGTTATCCGAAATATTCGCTATCCGAGGCGTTCGCTAACCGAGGTTCCACTGTACTTTTGATGCATTGTCGCACCATATTTCTAGGCTTGATGTCTTTGCTGGCAGCAAATATATCATGTTTCATGCAAACACTTTCCTGCAATGATTTCCGTTCCAGATGCGTCGTCTGCACACAGGATGCTGTGGCCAGCGTCCGTTGCTTTCCTGCTGCCCTGTGTGACGTCAATATTCGCCTGGCCCTTCCTGCTGGCCCAGGAACTCACATACAGAGGTATGCATTTTAAGTCTTTCAAATGTGTAGGGACTACATACAAAGCTGAGACTTTGAAAGCGGAGACGGTGAAAAATTGTTGCTGCTTACGAGAAACTTCAGAATAGAACGATTTATGACGGTGGGATGTCAGTAACTGATGTGTTGACAGGAAGCACTTTGGTCTGTCAGACGTTTATTGCAAAGAGAACACGACCATGGAAACACTTTAGTCTTCTGCAAGACACGGTTAGACTACTGCTAGCTGCAAGGACCAGTGTACTGACAGAGGCAACGATTTCAACCGACTGAGTTGATTGACTGTTCCAGTTTCTCCTGTGATCAATCATGTAACTCTTGTCACAGCTAGATTTGTCTTCTTTCTCCACGAGTGACTTACAGCAGCTCCTCAAACGTGTACTTTCGCGTAACTCATCCGGAAGCATAAGAGCTTCGCCTCAAAAAATATTGTGCAGCATAAAGTAGTCCATTATTCCACCGTAGAACCGAGTCACTAGCATCACCAGTCTCGAAATGCTATTGCAACTTTTGCACAAAGGACCCTTCCTCTCATTAAAAAAACTTCTTTAATGTAAGTATATAGCCTACGTACTGTTCTAAGTGATGTTACTTGTAGCTTTGTTGAACTAAGTCCTTTGGGTTGTTTGTTGCATAGGTATAAATCTGAACTAAGTTCGTGTTGCATACTGTGTACCATCAGGGATCGTACCTAAATACGGTCCTTGGCGTCACTAGACCCGAACTAAGGGACGTACTGCGTGCAGGCTGCGCATACCGGGCAGTGGCGGGCAAGGAACAGGCTCTGTGGTTTTGCCTGGCGGATAACCAGTGCGCCATGTTCCACTGTCAGGACAACAACGTCTTCAGCTCCGACGACTGCGGATGCGTGCCGCCCCGGACCATCGCCAGCTCCTCCCAACGAGGGCAGCAGGCGTTACAGACGACGCTAGGAAGCTTCCGCATGCCCAACGTTTCGGCGATTCCCTTGATCCCAACATCCACGCCGGCCGTCCTGCTGTCGGGTGGTGGTGCCGTGAAAAAGTCAGAAAACCGTCAAGAAAGTGAGTGATCTACACACCACCAGACGCAGAAGCAAAATCTGAAGCAACAGCTCTTCAGTAACAATCACCACCACCACCTTCACCACAATAACAGAAATAAAATATTAATTTATTAAAATAGCACAAGTATTTATCATGTATAATACTGTTACTAATTATTATTATTTGCTTGCAACGACTTTTGCCGATGTCCTTCGGGAGTTGTATGTAACAGTTCAGTTCCTCTCGAAGTTTCGTGAGCCCTCATTTTGACTTTCCACCTGCAACTCTGTTTCTCAAATCTGCTTTTCTCCGTCAGGGGCTCGCTTGAATCTGTTTCTCTTATGTCCGAGTGGGAGGAAAAAAAGGGGGCGACTGAAGATTTGCCGCAAACAATGGAGGTCCACGTGAGCGCGCCGGAACAGTGGACGCATTCATCTCACCTTGTTCCCGCTTTGTTTATCAAGCGTTACCGGGAGCTGCCGAGAAGACGGGATAGCACGTGACAAGACTGAGTGATATGGTTGCGCGGTTTTATCTTAGACTTCCTTTTGCGCAATGCAGATAAACACGCGGCGCGAGGCAAGACCGCGAGGAGCACGTGCACACAGAGAAGCGGTGCTGGTACTAAATGTCAGCAACAATTGTCTGAATAATCAGGCCGACATATTCTTGGACATTTACAACCTCCAGCTATAAACTTTTAGAGCAAGTGGCGACTGCCGACGATGGCGTTTTGATATTCAAGAATTCTTTTTGCCTGTTTGTTCGATCAATTTGTTGTCATTTTTCGGGTAGAGCTTACGAGTAGGTGAGTTATAAATTCAGGTATTACAAAAAAGGCATGTCGTTTGGCTGGTGTGCTAGTGAACGATTTTACAAGACTTTAACCTGGTGGAATGACTTTTGAAAGAGGTTGAAAACCGAAATAACAGAAGGAGAAGAAACCTGCGACCAGCCCTAGTTGTCACATCTACGAAGAATGGGCATTATGATACCCGAGATCTGAACCTAGGACTTTGAAGTCATAGATGCATAGGCGACAAGTCAATGCCGTGGTGCTTCAGTGATGGCATGACAGCGTGTACAGGCAAATGTCGTCACGACTTAGCAAAGTGGTGGAAAATGTCTTTTTTGTGGACAGGCTTGAAAATTCTAAACTATGCGGCGGGCCGGTAACACACCAAAAACTCACACCACGTGACTACAAAACAAACCTAGTAAAAAAAAAAATGAGACGAAATGAATGCGTACATGATGATGTTCACTAACCGAATTTAATGTGAAAAGTGAAACTGTTTGAATCGACTTAAAAGCCTTTTAAATCTGGCCGCGTTTCCGATGTTGCAAGTCGCACAAATGCGGCCAAATTCTCGTCCATCGTCCGCGAACACAGGTGGGACTTATTCTGCTTTGTAATTGAGAAAGTTTGTTCGCACACATACGTAGATGCAAATGTTACGACCAAAGCCCCTAATCGGCTAAAGTGGGAAGTGTCCGGCCAAATCAGAAAAGGGCCAATGTAGCTGTAAATTGACCGGTCTATGTCCGATCTTTTCTTGATTTGGGGATTTGGCCGGAAAGTTCTAGACCAAAAGTACGAAATGGACGGTTCATTCAAAAATTGGCCGAACTTCGAGCTTCAGCCGTAATAAAAACATCACCACCATTCCTTTGGCAAATTCTTTTAGGTTAGGAAACGCGTCCTTAGCGATTTGACGAAGCTTACGTTTTCAGAATTAAAAGAATCCTTCAACCCTCAACACTGGGTTGCACTGTAGACCAATCAGCCTAAATTTGTGTTGCAGGAAACATCTTTGTGTTTGATTTCAATGTCCTCCAAAAATAAGAAAAGTTACCGGTGATTAAGCCTTCTTATTAGAAGAGAGTTCGCGATTTTTACAACATGGCTCATGGAAAAAGGTGACTTTGTGGTCCGGATATGTTTCAGTTTACTGAGTTTTGGTCATAAGACCAACACTCCTGCCGATTAAATTTGGAGAGCCATCAATAGAGATACTTTTCAATTTTTCCAATGTAAATCTTTGCTTCTTGATGCATCTTTCACTTTCATAAGCAAATCCGTGTCTGTTGTAATGTCTTTCATTGACTCTATCGAAAGCAGCTGTGTCTATACTATCATCCAGCGCGGAAGAATACCAGGCAAATTGCTCATACTTATGTATTAACTGTTTCAGAAAATCACGTTCCGTGTTCTCTGTTTGGTGCGTCGTTGTTCTCTTGGATATGCTGATATCCTCAAACTCCTTTTTGTTTTCTAGACTCGATTTCGACCACAGCAAACATTCATTTCTTGAGGGACTCGCTCTCCGCGAACACCCTGTTCTCTCTTTTGTAATATTATATGCCACAATAGAATACGCCTTTGTAGCCACTTGCTGGGTTTTGCTCTGTTTGTTAAAACTGTTTTGTTGCTCCTTCAAATTTTTCACCCGTGCCTGTTCGGAAAGTTGTCTGCAATACCCTAGATGTTTTATGCTAAAATGCCGCTTCTAATTATTCTCTTTAAAAACTTCGATGCCTTCTCGGCAAATTTAAAACAGCACACATCATTGAAAAAAATACCGTGCTGTCCACTCTTTGCTGAATTTTTATCCCTTTCTATCCACCTTTCTCATTTTCCTGTCACCCATCACGTGGACATGCTACGGTACTAACGTATTGTGCGAATACTGCAGCATTTTGCACACAGAACGACTGACCTTATGACTGTTTGCGGGGTGGGTCGGGCGGTAACCTAAACATGCAAGGCGTCAGATCTGTGCTGATGACACATTCGTGACCCTATCACAATATCGGTAAACAATGGTCAGACGATGTTAAAACAAGTAGTCATGCTGCGCGGCAAGTCTTTGACCCCAGTCTTTGCTACCGCTGATTGTCTACGTCAGACACGCCAGCCGCGTTAAAATGTTATGGACTGTCGATTTCTAAATCTGTCATATTTGAAAAATTAAATTTTTTAAAAAATTGTGAAAACAAGTACACTTCACATTTTGGCAGATGGGCTGGTTTAAGGACATCCGCGGGCCGCTCTTTGCGCACCCTTAGTCATACTGTCATTTGCTGGCAATCTCTCCTCTCTTTCACTCCGGTGCTAACAAAGTAAAGAATATATTTTTTTGGCTTCTTTTTTCGGCCTTCTTTTAAAAATTTCTGGCAACAGTCCATAGATTGTTCAACATGCTCTACATAACTACTCACGCCTTGTTGAAGCAGTCCACAGCGCAAGTTTCCGACCGTCTCCTCTTCGTATTCATTTAGATTCACAGAATTGATGCTACACACAGACCTAGCAGCAGATAAAACTGTATTAAGACAATGTCGGCATCAAGAGAATAAGCAGCACACTCAAGATAAGACCCAACAACGCAATCTTAATTGAATTAATGACTAGCGCCTATCCGTTGCACTACCAGATTGCCTTTATCAGAAAGGCTGTTGAGAATTCTATTTGCTACTTACATTTCACCAGGATACACAATAAACTAACTTTTGTATGATGGGAAACACCCATACGAATCTAGATTTTACAACGTATTCATCCGGTGGGTCTTAATGATGAATTCTCAGAATACAAAAGGAATTCCTTCAAAAGAGGAATGGGGAAAAGGGAGATATGAAAAATGTCAGAGAAGAGGTAGAAATAGATCACATCCAGAAAGCAGTTTGGATAATCACTGAGTGCACTTTAAAATTCGTTCTATGAAAAAGGATGCTAGCCGTTGGCTTCCAATGTTCCTGATATTAATATTTATTATTTTGGTGTGATTTTATTTTTATTATTATTATTATTGATGACAGTGGCCACTTGTGCAAGAGAAATCCACATCGAAGGTATTTCAGTTCAGGGAACGGTTCTGGGGGAAGGTACGCAACCCCCTCACCATGCAGACCTACGTGGCGTTGTTGCTGGAGACAATGGCTCCGCCTATTTTAATGGCTACTCTTCTCTGTCCATCCCGACCTACGCCAACGCCAAATTCGACACAGGTGTCACGCTGGACTTTGTCGTAGAGGAAGGCAATTCTAGACTCAGGCAGGTGAGATTGTGTGTGTGTACGTGCGTGCATGAAGGTTTAGGCGTTTGGTAAATGTGCGCCTTGGATTTTGTATTAACGCGTTTCTGTATGTGCAACTTATCGTCTCTTAGACGATAAAGGGTGAACAGCTTTTAAACCTTGTTAAACACAACTTTGCGTGTTTATATTCAAATCGAAATTTCACTAAAAATATTAGACTTTTATACTCCAGTTTTTGTTCCCGTAAAAGAAAAGGTCAATCAAAATTTTTACTTCATGCATGTATATTTATAATCCTGTCATATTCATAATGTTTTACTAGCAGTAGCACAAAACGGTGCCATGCTGTTAAAAAAAAAAAACTGCCTTATACCCTTTACTGTGTTCGTTTTACATTTTTGACGCTTGATGCAATTTTGTGTTGCTTATGATGATGTGTCTTTTATATACTCTTTCGTTTTTCTTTTATTTATTTCTTGGTTTTAATAATGGCTGTATGTTTTTAGCTGAAAGAGAAAGAAACAAATTCTCGGCTCAAATAGAGACATAAACGAGTAAATTTGGTTAAGTGTCTAGATCTTACTTTTGAGTAGCATTTCATCAGCTAAATTAAAAAAATTCTCTTGAATTGGTGTACAAAATGTCTTGAAAGCAATCCTTAGAATTGACTTTAGATGTGAACATAGAAGCAAGTAAAGATATTCATCTCTCATCGTTCTCTAAACCAACACCTTGTTGCACAAGCAATTTGTGGCACCCTTCATCTTCGAATCCGGGTATCTACACAAGCTTATCACATTATCAGCCGACAAGTTAGGTTAATCAGTCGCATCGTAAGAAAATTTTGTTTTCCAAAAATGTTTTTAAAAATTGGTTCTTGTGAAAGTAGACTTTTTTTCCTTTTTCTTTTATTCTGATGTGAGAACTTGATTCCGGTTTAATAGTTTTTAAGAATAAGTTTTCCACAGAAATAGTCATACTTAGCTGCTCACAAAACATTCATTATCTTAATTCATGCTCAACATGCACGTATTCTCATATTTTAATAACAGGAGACCAGCGGAATTTCTTTATTTCTCTCTTTTTCCCCCATCCTTGTCCAGGATTTTGGAGTTGTAACCATATCATCTCTGATCTTTGGCAGGTTTTGGTAACCAATTGCAAGCATGGTAAAGGGCCTTCGCTGGAGGTACTTCTCGATGTGGAATTAGGGGTGGTACTTTTCCATTTAGCCTACAAATTTAGAGTGGCTGCTAATGCTGTTGAGAGCTCTCTACAGGTGGCTGTCCCCTACACGGTAAGTGTATCGGCTTCAAGTGTAACACATTAGTGTAACTTTAACTCATTCCAACTGATTACTTTTCATGTTCCTCGTCACTGAAACCTCATCGGCAAGATTGTTTTCGCGTCACATGTTTCTTCTTTTTAAATATCACTTACACATCAGCGAATCTTGTCCCAATTTGTCGCTCACATTGATGTCTCCAGTTCACTCTCTGGCGTTTATATCTTTTATTGATAACTAAATTTGTATAGCACATTTTCCCCCATGGATGCGACCTCAGTGTGTTCCACTCAAAAACAAAACAAACAAAAAAACAAAAACAAAAAAACAAAAAAAACTACAAACCAACAGACAATCAACTACACAAGAAACATAAGTCAACAAAGATATGTGAAACAAAAGTGAAATGGATCAAATGTGGTGGAGGAGGTGGTAGTGCTGGGATTGAGAAGTGAGACCAGACGCTACCAATTGTTTATCATCAGAGTAAATGTAATACTGCAATATTGCAGATCGTAGTGGCAGATGGTGGGATTAAATGACTGGATATACGCAGGGAATAAAAGAGGTCCAAGAAACTTGAGGTATCCCATACTTCAAACTAGCAAGCGAAGATGTGGTGCCTACAACTTCCAGAGACTGGATGCGATCAGTCAGGTAGGATCGGAACCAGTTCAAAAGGGTGCCAGAGATACCTAAAGTCACCAAAAGGCGCTGGAGAAGGATGTCATAATAGAGGGTATAAAAGGCAGCCGACAGATCAAGGACTGAGAGTACGGAGGTGTGATCCATGTTAGAAGCAGATAGTAGCACGCGGCAAAGCCGTCTCCGTCGATTATTTCTCTCTATGGGCATGCTGAAATGGTTCAAGCAGGTTTTGACTGGAGAAAAGGTTCAGGAGCCGGAGCAGCACAACCTGTTCAAGTACTTTAGACAGAAAAGGGGAACTGGAAACATGACTATATTTTCTAAGGTTATTAAGGTCGAGTCTTTATAAGGAGTATGACGACAGCATGCTTAAACAACGAGGTTACAGCACCAGTCGACAAACAGTGATTGATAATACGAGTGATAACTGGAATCATCAAGTCAAATCACTTTAGCGCTGTTTTTCATAACTTCGTCAGAATCCCACCTGTCTTTTTATTTCTATTTCTTTTTGTTTCTTCTCATCATCTTGAACGGCGTTCTCTTTGTGTATGTATTGAATTCCATGATGTAGATCTTCAATTCTGTGACGTGATGCATATGTTCGATTCCGAAGTGTATCGGTTCCGTTAGGCATATGTTCTTTTCCGTGAAGTATATTTTCATTAACCTGGCGTTTTTGCTTAATTCTGCGATTCTTTTTAGTTCAGTTTTGTGATGCATTCCGTTCCGATATGTTTCATGGTATGTTTTCAGTTTCGTCATAATTTTCAGGCGACCGTCCCAAAGCGAGTGGTGATGTCCTTTGATGGCTACAAGCTGCGAGGAAGTGTGAATGACAACGAGCGGGTTGTCACTGTTCAGGGAACTGGTGAGACGTGCATGCATCTTATTACTGTCTTATTACGCATGCATCTCATTACTGTCCTTTTTCAAAAACGCACATCTCCAAGTCAAAACCTCATAGTCTTTGACTTAACCATAACAACTAGACAGCACATTTAAAAATACAGTGGAACCTCGGTTAGCGAACGCCTCGGATAGCGAATTTTTCGGTTAACGAACAAAAATTTCGCTAAAAATTTGTCTCGGATAGCGAACAAAATTTCGGATAACGAACAAAAATTTCGTTAAAAATTTGTCTCCGATAGCAAAAAAATTTCGGATAACGAACAGACACGTGAACCACACGTGAACCAGCATGTAATCATCGCGCTCGAGACAGTTACGATCAGTCGTTCCTTACCTGTGCGCATCCTTCTTATTTAGTGATTGTTGTGCTTTATTTTAATAAGATAATCCCCAATAATGGCTCCAAAAGATTAAGAGCAATTAATAGTAGTGAGGTAATGACAAGGACGCGGCCAACAAATGAATTGTAAAGGAAATGATTTCAAAGTATGAAGGTGGCATGCGTCTGTCGGATATGTGATGTCGTCTTACCGAAGAGTTTACAAAAAAAGGCAGAAGAAGCAGACACTGGACAAGTTTTTTTCTTCAACCTCAAAGCTACAGAAAAGGGAAGTCTCCCCGATTTTATAATGTCACGTGTACTCATGGAGAGGGGATTCCAAGCAGTAATTCCACCCCTTCCTCCCCACACCTGTTTCCAACCACGCGTCAAAACGGCAAGTTTTCTGATGTTTAAATGCTTTCGTTAATGTTTTATGTTTATTTAACTCCATTTATATTGCATTATAACTGTTCTCATTAAACAAATACCTATATATATACAGCCTGTAACTTTCAAATAGCGAGTCAACAGGGGCTGGGAACCAATTAAATCTATTTCCTTTATTTCTTATGGAAAAAATTGTTTCGGATAACGAACATTTCGGTTAACGAACAGCTTTCCAGAACGGATTAAGTTCGTTAACCGAGGTTCCACTGTATAAGAATAGATTGTGTCTTTGTTCTGAATAACAGCATTGTTACCGAATAGAAGTTGAGCTCACTGATGTGACACTTGATCTTCGCAGGTGATTACGTCGTTGCTCAGCGGACCAAGCCCCTTATGTTTGGCAATACTCTCTGTGATGTTGAGGATGTCTATAGTTACAGAGGGCAGCTTAGAGAGGTGAGCAAGTCTGTCAATACGAGTAAAGAGAATGATATCCATACCTAAGGTTCAAAACACATGGAATAAAATCAAGCTCGGTTATACTGCACTCTTGTCATAGTTAAAAGATTGAAGCCATACATGTAAAGAGATATTTCAAGAACATTATGACTAGCAAAGACGCTACTAAATGGAACAGTATATTGTGGAAGAGGAGGGAAAAGGGTACACGGACGTTTCGCCGCCGGACGTTTCGGAGCCGGACGTTTTGCCGACCGGCGTTTCGCCGCCGGACGTTTCGGCGCGGGGCACTTCATTTCAGCATTTCAGCCGAAGTCAAGTGTGTGACGCCCCTTAGCTCACACATTTCTCTCGCCATTGTATCAATGTATCAGTGAACTCTCTCTCACTATCCCTCCTCATGTGAACCGTTAGCTCACACATTTCTCTCGCCATTGTATCAATGTTTTTTCTCAAAGCTGTTGCGCATAATCTGTGACAATCAAAGTGAACTGTCTGTGAATTCTGTGTGTAACATTTGTTTCAAATAAAGAATTATTGTGTAATCTAGTAGTTACTTTCATTCTTTGAGAAGTAAGTAAACTCTCTCTCTCTCTCTCTGACATAATGCGGCGAAACGTCCGGTCGGCAAAACGTCGGACTCCGAAACGTCCGTCGGTGAAACGTCCGCACACGGGGAAAAGACAGAAGAAGAAAAGGTTTGACAATCTAAAGATTGTGTATCAGAACCTATAAAATAGCAGATTTGCGAGGGATAGCAAGCGTTGGTTGAAATATCGTCAGTTGTCCCATGGTCAATCAGGTCGTAAGGACTAATGTTTATAATTGAGGTGACAGTCTTTTATACAACTGTCTGTACGATATTGTAGGTTGTTTTTAGTTTGAGTTGTGAGTTGTCTTCTGTTGAATAAAGTGAGATCTTGTAAAAAGTGACTCCTCTATGTACATTTCAGATTTCAGTATACAAGTGTCCAAAGTCTTTAGGTGACCTCACACACTGAAGGCTAATCGGCGTCATCAGACAACAATGCAGTGAGGATGGCATCAGATCTGCGCTGGGATACTTAGAACAGCTGGACGACAACTGTAATGTCAGTTCTTGACTGTGCTGCCATGACCAACACGTTGCTCTACCTCATCTGTGAAATGCAGCGTCAGCACTAATTCTGTCTTGTCCTCTGACAATTCTTATTTCCCAAAGACGAAATGTGTGTGTGGCCAAGCAGTCCTCCCTTGAAAGCCGGAAAAGGAGAGACTGGCAGTGAAGACTTTCCGTCATTTCAGTCTCCTCACAATTTTGCGTTTGCTCTCAAACGCCAGCGAATTTTAATAATCTTATTAGTAAATTATTTTCCTTGCCGTTAAGCCATAAAACAATCGCCGTCAACCACGTGTCTGTGTCACGTGATGAGGCTACAGTCCGGGTGATCTTTGATTCAGGGTTTATGCTGCGATCAGGGCAGCTAAGGCTGACCTCTGGTTCAGCTGACTGGTGTATTTCAACACAGTTTTGTTTCTAACCAAAGCTGACAATGTATATTTAACATTTTGTATGTGATCAACCCAGACGACTTTTACATTATCACAAGTCTACCTCTTCATTGACTCCTCATGAGGATTCGTCAACCATTATTACCTCCTCGACATTTTTTTGCTCTAGAAATTTGTCTGGCACAACTCATGCTAGGTCTATCAAAATATCATATAAAGCTGTAACTCTTCATGCTGGTGAAAATAATTAATAGTGATCGCAAAGTAATTAAATTATTCAGCCTAAAGGGGATATGTCAAGAACTTGAAAAAAGCAGCGTCATTGTGGCATACACTACTAACGGCTAAAAGAAAAACAAAATAGCGTTTACGTGGGACCTTTAACAAGCATTTCAGTAGTTTCTGAATATATTTGAAAAATATATTCTCTTTAAACTAACGAGGATTTTAAAAATTTAGTTACAAAAAAGTAATACGATAATCTGATAAGCGAATAAGGAAGGGCTATACAACAACTTTTGTGAATAATGCAACAGGACATACAAATGGTGCAAAGTTTTCACTTTCAAAATTCTTGGTCCGTGTACAGCGTCGTCGCAAAGTATTTTGCCGTTAGTGGAATTGTACTGTGTGGTGTGTGATTAAAGACCAGACTTACCAGCATTTAGCAATCTTTGTTCTGTAATGACCTCAGATCCCGAACTACCAACATAGTGTCTGGCATTACTAAAGCAGACGACCCATTATCAAACAACTGTTTTAGCATCATCGCATTGCAGACATCGACGAATTTCATTAATGAAAAATGCAAGTGAAGTAACAAGTTAAGCTTAAATGATAATGACGTTCTGAACTGTTTTCATTCCAAGTTCTGGGTTTCAAAAGAACCGCTTACTTACTTTCCTGTCTAAAACAGCTTCGGCCCGTTTCGCGGAGGCCGCCATGCTTCCGTATTTCGTGGAGAACAACAAGCTGATCCTAATTCATCATCAAATATGTGACTGGGCTCGACAGATTTTTTTTTTTTTATTTGGCATGAAAGTCATAAAATATTTCCGAACATAGTCACGTATTGGACGATATACTTTAGAATGTCGTTAAAGGGTCTTTCATAAAGACAATCAGTTGTCTGTCACTCTGTTACCACTTGGTTTATTTATAAGAAAGATGCTTTTATATCACGAGATTGCTTTGGACTATGATCGGGATAGTGGAGGGGGGGGGGAAGCGGATGTATAATAAACTGATATAAAACTACAGTACCTAGAGAAAACTGACAACTGTTACCCATATGAACAGGTGTCACATCACTAAGATGAACTCTGTGATGACAAGAATCGTTTTATAACGATACTATCTGATCACTCCTTGGTATGGGCTATCAGGCATTGCAGTTTTGGAAGACTGATTTCCAGTTTTGGTACCTTGTCGATAACTGGAAATCACTTAAATTACTTCTAGACAGGGAAAGGTACCAAATCTTTCAATCCTCCTAAATTCCCTGAAGTTCCATTGTATTGGCAAATGCACTTGCAAACAAGTTCGGAATTGGCATGATGGCCAAAGTTTCCATTTCCGAAACGTTCACCTCAAAATCACTGACTTTTTGTGATCATCATACACAACTTTGCCGAACTTGGTCAAACTTTCAACGACATTTGCCCGGTAAGGAATGGCTTTTAGACATTGTACCGATCTGGTATTCACTCTGGTAATGAGTCGGCTCATTTTTACTCGAAGCTTTTTTTTCTATTTGTTATCTCCTCTAATAGGTTTTACCTCCTTCACCTTCGCGACCTCGAGCCAACGAAACCGTTAACAAAATCACCCTCTTGTCAGACCCAATAAAAAAATTCCAATGTCCTTTTTATTTTCTGTCCTTTACTAACTATAATCATTTCCCCAATGTTTAAGCAAATAAGAGACCACGGGTATCAACCTTGTTATCAACCTTTGTCTTCGAGAAAGCAAAAACGAAAATTGAAGGAGAGAGTTTCTTTAAGTCCGGAACTCTCTCAACCTGACTCCATATGCCGCCACGACAGTGATAAAGAGAGGAACCTCTTCTATGCATTTTATTTCTTTCACTCTGCTGGTTCAGAAGTTACAGTTTGTTTTCATATGTTAATGGAAAAAAATTTGCATCACATTTATCATAAAACATTTCTTTGGAGAAATGTGTGTTTGTGTGATCCTTTGTGTAAACATCAAATGGAGCCAAATTTATCTGTGAAATAAGATATGATCTGTGGAATCGTGCAACATGAGAGACAGGATAATTCATAAGAAAGAAGGAAACAAATCAGAGAGGGTAGGAGGGAAATTACGACTAGAAACGAGAAGCAGGAATTTAGGAGAATGAACTTCTTATATTATGTTTGCAATCGTTAACCATAAAAGCATGCTCAAGCAAGTTTATTTCTCTCTCTATATATATATAAGCGATATATATATATTGCGCGCGTATGTGTGTGTGTGTGAAGACGCACGCAAGTCTCATCCACTGAGCATCGGAGAAACGCTCTCTTTGATACGAGTGCATGTGCTGTTTGACGCTGTGTGTGATGTGTCATGTCACGTGTAGCGTATGTCACTTTGAAAAGATCTGCTAAGCAAGCAGAAATATTTTTCTCGTTGGAAGAGCCAGAAAAACTGTATATTTTGTCTCTATTACCAAGTACTGCATTTAATGCGTAGTTTAGTTAAACGAACAGTGACTAGAGCGCCCACCATTTGCATGTGTTAGGCAGTTTTCCGCAGTGGTCAAGAATAAATAATATAGCTTACAGAATTAACTTGCCATTTGCCTAAATGAAGGCAGCTTACCTTTGTCTTTTCGAATAGTTCGTCTTCATCTTTTTACTGTATTGTAAGGACTGCTGAAGCCTTATGCAGACCACTTTGCAAATGAGCACAACCTGTTTCATGCCTGTTTTTTTCTGAAAAGTAAATAACACTAAGTAATCTGACTCATAAAAATGTGTCTCATGTGTTTGCATGTAGCTAAATTTTGTTTCAATTATTACTCTAGACATAAATAAAGTAACATGAAGAAGGCAATATGTATATGTGATTAGCACATATGTATTTGTGGAAACAAACATTATAATGCATGCAAAGAATGCTTTCTAGATTTCACAGAATACATATACAGAGACTTGTTAGCAATTGTAAAACTAGATACTACCAATAAAGAAATAAACTTAACAAGAAATTAAATGCAATAAGAAAAGTATAATACTGCATTTTCATATTTCTACTAATAAAACAAGGTTACGAAGAAATGTTTTCAGTAAATAGTCTTGACTTTTCCACCAAAGAAAATGACAAGAAGAATCATCTCATAAGCGTCAACAGACTTTTCTCAAAACACATATCTTTAGTAGTATCTTGTTTTATCGTTGTTCATTATCATCTTTATCTGCTGTTGCCAAATACATTTGGCTAATCAGTTCCTAGTTCTTTTGGTTTTATGCACCACATGAATTCCATGAAAGTATCTTTCTATATTAATGCTACATATGACGATATCAACTGCTATACTAAACATCTGGCAAAATAATTCATGCCCACTCAACGCATGAGTTACTAATGCGAACTAGACTACCACGTAGCAAAACCTTCTGATCTGCTGCTGATAAGAACGATAAACAGGTTACCATACATGACAGCTCTTAAATACCTCCTGCTCACTCCCAAAACAGCTGATTCACGTGTGTATGTGTGTACATATTATTTTTTATTTATTTTCAAGGGAGACAACTACCAGATCTGATTAGAATCCAACAAACTCATTAAGCGACGAGTTTCCCTCCCATTCGTTAAAATGACATGGCTTGGGGTAGCCGAGGGGATTGACCCACCATAATTATGGATGCAAAGATCGTTATAGGCCAGTGAGTCACATAAACTGAAATACCAAGCTCTGTTGGTTAATCCCTTACTGTCGGAATAACTAAAAGCCTAAGGAACACATCGACTGACTAAAAACTTAACAAATAAATTTAGTCTTATCTAACGCTTGATTCTTAATATTACTCCACATAAATATACAGCAACTATGGAGAAATTAGTTTATTCATAATCAGTCTCAATGTTTGCTTAGTTCATGACAAACACAAAAAATAACTGTGAACAGTAGCAAACAGACTGCTGGCTAAAGGATTTTTTTCATTAAATTATTTTTTTCAAAATCAGGAAATTCTATCAAAGGACTCATGAACTCACACAAAATAAAAAAGTTGTAATAACTTCATTGTTACAAAAATACATATCTGTATTTGTATAGTTGAGATCTGTTAGTCAGTTTTGCTCACTTAGCTATAGTCTGTCACAGTCTCAAATTGTAAAATTCATTTTCTCATATATGATGACGGAGAATTCCATTTAAATTTACATACTCCAGAAATAGCAAAGGTACATTAATCACTCGTGCATTATTACAGACTAAAGAATGCAATAAATTATTTTTTCTTTCCTGCTTACTTGTTTTTCTTTGTCGACTCCCTCTGCAACTTTTGCGCTTGTGGTTATTCTCCCATGATGTCCATTCGCTGTCCAAATAGTCCCGTCATGTTTGATAATATTTTTAAGTTCTAAAAAATTCTCAGCTCGTAAGTTGGTTCCATTCAGTAATTTTATTCTGTTGTAGTAATTTTAAGGTATTAATGTACTTTGAACAATGACAAACTTAGCAATTTCCTGTTGCAAAAACGAAACTTCTTGGTCACATGACCATAGACAGTGTGCGGGCTATTTTTAGCATTGACATCTGCACACTTGATTTAGCGTTAATTTCCTTTAAGAACGATATTTCTTTAAGAAAATTGAACAAGAATTTTTACTCTCGGAGTGAAAATTTGGTTGACGTGGAGGAACATTTTTATCTCAGTTAATATAACAGAGAATTTCGCGTTGACAAAACACCTGCATCGCGATTACTACGCACACTGTGAAGTAATGTGTAGCGTTGACAATAGCAACCGGGACAGACAGGATGGTGCGTGATTGTTGGGGCTTGATCCCCTTTTGAAATTAAAGAATAATAATAAAAGTTTTGCTTATTGTTAATGTTTGATGTGCAAAAACGAATTAGATGAGCAAGGAGAGGCCTAGCCAATAACCCTGTCATTGCCCATCTATCTCTTTAACAGCGAAGGAAAGACGGCCGGGTATAGGTATTTGCAAAAAAAAAAAGCCAAACAAAAAAACAAACAAACAACAGTATACACAGAGCACATATTTCCGTACTTGCACAATACTCCTTACTGTTTATAAAGGCTTAGTACAAATACTCAGTCCATTTCGTTTCATGGACTTGTGATGACTGATTCAGTGCTCAGGTAAAATATTACTGCCTCGAGATCAAAAGTTTTCATTTACTTGCGATTACGCCCTGTTGCTTGACGCTGTCATGCATGTGTACTCTTGTGTGAACAATGAATGACGCTAAAAAAAATTAAAAAATTCATATCTGGGTAGGGGGATATCCCCCTATGTAGGTAATATACCTACATATGTAGGTAAAGGGAGAGATGTGTATCCGGAAAATCTACCTGTAGGTCTACCAGATCCAAGAGCACGTGTCGAATTGGAACAGGCACCCACTCTCACACACATACGCCTGCACACTCATAAAAAATAAAAATACAGATAAACTGGCTTTGCACACCATTCATATTGAAACATACAATAAGCGTATGATTCATTTTAAGTTTAAAAATCTACATATGAAATAAATTTTTATGAGCTGCGTATATATATAAAATGCTTCACCCATTATGAAAAGCATTCCTACCACACTAAATGAGAAGCATGCCGTTATTTTTTACTACCCACAGTACGCCATCCCTTCTGTTGCTACAAAAAGTGTTCCACATAAAGTTGTCTTTGAATGTTGCCATCTCATAAAGTAACATTCTAGGAACGCCCCAGGAGGCATAGCTAAAAAAGAGAGAAAAGGACAGTTCGAGAGATTGCATAACGAGGTATAAGACTGTTCCAACACTCTGAGTAATGCATCTAAACTTAGCTGTAAATTAAACTCGCAAACAAACTTAAAATCGAAAAATATGAAGAATCTTGACCCACTCTACGTCCGCTTACAAGAGATAAGCAGTCCCGTACGATACCAACATGGACATAGGGGTTTTGCTGGGCGATTCCTTCAAGGCTCACAAAAAACAGAAGCAGAATAAAAGACAGTTTTAAAGTATATCATAAAAATATAAAATGAAAATTAAGCGCACTGTATTGACTGCAAAACCTGGTAAGCAAAGGAAAGGATAGAAATGGACACTGATATTCTAGGCGACAACTTTTACTACAAATAAACTACTTTTACGAATTTTTAAAAGTCAACAATTCTGCCATTTGTTCTTTGTGTACCTCGATGTTATATGTCTACTAAAAACAACAAAAGGCAATAATGCAACAACAAAAAAAGGCAATAAAATTAATAGATAAAATCACCAAAGCTGAGTACGGAATCAAAATATGGAAAAGGAAAAAAATCATATAGGGCATTTCGTACTAG
Organism: Pomacea canaliculata; assembly: GCF_003073045.1. NCBI lineage: Eukaryota > Metazoa > Mollusca > Gastropoda > Architaenioglossa > Ampullariidae > Pomacea > Pomacea canaliculata. The sequence goes on from NC_037593.1 coordinate 9,288,110, forward strand.
CTATTTATAATGTACAAATATGTGTGATAATAGAACTGACGGTAATATCGACAATATATTTAAAAATAATAAACAGCATATTCAGTTTCCTTTGAATGGCCTGTAGATCTCTCTTCAGTTTTAATGTCTCGCTGTTCCAAAACAAAGTATTTCTTGCAAATGTGTAGCATGAGTAGGAATCAACTTGCTAAGCCCTGAGCTGCGATCGGGGAAGAGTGTAACTGTAGTGACGAGAGCGAGGGACAAAATCTCCAGAATCAGCCACTGCTTGTTGATTGGGATGTTGTCTTCGACGTTGTAGGAACTTAATATAAGACCAAAATTTTTACTCCATAAAATATCAAGCAAAAGGATAAATAAACCAACATACAAAAACAAACAAACAAACAAAACAGAGAAGGTTGAGGGTGCCTGCTGTATACAACCAACTTAAAATTACTTGCTACCTTCTGACAGGAAATGAGATATTTTCTGACAGATTTCACAACTATTTCTGGTGCAAGTGACAGAGAGCTGGTCCCTTTAGTAATCTTGCTCTTTCCCTTTGTAGTCGGCATAACGGGAAACGTTCACGGGTCGTTCCGTCGCAAGATAAAATATATATACATATGATATGAGAAAGAATGCCCTGTGAGCTTTGTATGATTACTAAACAAGTAAAAAGGCACCGTTGGCATGATATGTAAACTCTTAATAAAAGGCTGTATAAGTTTGAAAACAAAACAAAACAAAACTCCCCCCAAAAAAAACTTAAAAAAATATAAAAAGAAATTTAAAAAAACCCTCAACTGTCATGATTTGCTCAAGTACTTTTGTAAGAGAAAATAACTGCACACGTGCTGGATTCATAAGTGTCATCAGCACGTATTTAGGCACCACGATGGACTAACAGTCGGAATATGAAAGTCAGCCAGGTCATCAAACGTACTTGTCAAACTTTATAACCCAGCACGGGGCTTTTTACCCATATATCTGGATAGGAATTGATTACAAGGTACTAAAGAGAAAGCTTACACCTATTCATTTCCGTTTGCCAGATAATATCCTTTAAAGATCGACACTTGAGAACACCTGTCGGCGCCTTATTAATCTCTCGCTTCTCCATTGGATCAGAAGACGTAAGCATACCACGTGGTGATAGGCATGCAGGTGTTTCAAGGATCATCTCTCACAAACGGAAGAGATTTATTTACTCAGCTTTAGGAAGTTGGCATCTTTACATTGAACTTAAACTTCATCGTGCGAAAAATGTTTTTCACTCTACCGAGTCTTTAAGTCTGTCTATGTTTGAGCAAAAGATTTCTACTCTTAAAACGATCCGGGAGCTCTCGTTACCCTGTCCATGCCAGCTCCATTTGTATGCGGAATGCTGAAGAAAGAGTGGAACTTCTGAGTAGATCTTCAGAAGGCACAGTAGTGTTCTAACTGTAAGGTTATGTGACTTTCTTCACCATATACACCCTAGCTGAGTTGGCTGTGACAAGCACACTGTTTGGACAGAATTAGTGCGACGGACCAGCAACAGCATTTTTAAAGGCACATATGTGGGTTTGTGGTATTTTTCTCGTTTTCCACAGCTGTCCTTGTCACAGCAAAACGTGCCAGAACTGTGAATGGTCAAGAAAATTCTATATTCTATGTGACTATGGAAAGTTGTATTACATGAAGAACAGACCCAACATTCCTTCTACATGTTACCGTTAGGGAATTATCAAGGTCACTATTCTCTACAATCAGTCCCCTTTATTATTCAGCGTCAGCAATGGCTGAAGTAAACAGGTTCAGTGAACTTTATGTCTGTGTTAAATAATTTCCACCTGCGACAGTGTTTTTCGTCCGACATCCACTGACCGCCTGCTTACGCAGTTTTGTCTCTTTTTCTGAACCCTTCGTTCTGAGATGTCATTCGTACATGGTCATTGAGCATTGCATGGGCATTAACTCCATTCACTGCTGTCAGATCTCGCTTGTCTTTCCCTGCTTCCTTCTGAGGGGATTTACGTGCGTGCTTGTTGAAGGCTCTCAACACATCACTTTTCAGCAAGCGCCAGAAAAGCACGGGGTTTATCGCTATCATGATCGTCATGGACGAGGCCAGCCCGAACACGTAGTACGTCGAGATCTTGTGTTTGTACTTGATGACCCCCACAACAATCAACGACAGTCCCAGTCCCCGAAAGACGACGAAAGTGACGAGGTTAATAACGACGATGATACGGTACAGCCAGTGAGAGAAGGGTACGCGGAACATCTGCATCAGTTTGCGGGCGTGCAGGAAGACAGAGTTGACCTCCGTCAGCAGCGCCACCTCAGAGAAGGCGATGCACGTCTGATACCACAGGTTGTAACCGAAGGTGGTAAGCACCTGTTATCAATAAATAAAATCAGTGTCAGCATGAAAATGCGAAACATCACAACATGGTGTCGACAGTAGCGGGACATTAGCTCGGGGAGATGTACCTGACGCCCAAAGACGCCCGGCCCAGACAGAAAGAAAGAAAGAAAGAAAGAAAGAAAGAAAGAAAGAAAGAAAGAAAGAAAGAAAGAAAGAAAGAAAGAAAGAAAGAAAGAAAGAAAGAAAGAAAGAAAGAAAGAAAGAAAGAAAGAAAGAAAGAAAGAAAGTGCTGTTTATCACGATAGCTAACTAAGACACCAGAAACCTCTACTTTCAACAGTTAAGCGACATAAGCTGGTCTTCTTGGGTCACGTGATCCGGTTACACACCTTGTCGAAGACCATCCTTCAAGACACGTAGGAGGGTAGTCGACATCCCGGTGGCCAAAGCAAGAACTGACTTGCGAACGCCAAAGACTGGACTGGTCGACCTGTACGGGACCTGCTGACCATCGCCCACAATAGGTAAGAGTGGCGGACCCTGTCAGCTGCCGCGTCTATCCACTTGCTCCCCTCAACGACAGGTACCGGTCAAGGGACGACTGATTGACTAAGACAAATCCAGCTAATTCAGATCTTACACATATGACTGAATGGAATAAAGGAAGTGATTACAAGGCCATCTTGTCGTCTGCACAAAGCTACAAGTGTACAAAGCAGTTGTCTTTACAGGTAGTCCTCGACTTACGACGGGGATCCGTTCTTAACGCGGAGTCGTAAACCGAATTTCGACGTAAGTCGGATCATACGCTCATACAGTAGTGTACCATGATAACAGTACAGTACTGCAAACACGTAGCCTATCTAAACACCTATCCTAACACAGCACCCTACATCATTATCAATAAACATAAGAACAGTAAAATATTGTTAGTACACTACGCTTTGTTATCACTGTCGCTTTCATAGGAGCAGATCCTGTCACGTGTTCAAGGATGCGATCTTCATCCTTGATAATCGTAGCGACAGTCGAGCGACTAAGTCCTAATGACCTGGCAATTTCTGTTGCTGTTTCCCTTTCTCAGATTGCCTTATGATATCCACTTTCACCTCCATGGTGATGGCCTTCCTTTTCTTTGATGCACTGTTATCAGATGAGTCTACTTTCGCTAAACCTCGTAAGTGGGAATGAGCGTCGTAAACACGAAACGACGTAACTCGAGACCGTCGTAACCCGAGGACTACCTGTACTTCTCTCCTCTACGGCTGAGATTTTGACTCTGTACCGCAGGCTTCTTAAACGATTGGAAAATGTCCATATGCGACCCTTTCACTCCATATGGTTTCTTGGCAGGACAGTTACTAAACTAAAAGTCCTGGATGTACCAGTAATGTCATCAGGATGGAAGATAACTACATTCCCCGCAAACTGTTGAACAGCGAGCTGGAGGACGGCAATAGGAAACATGGTCGCCCACGCAAACCATACACCTTAAAGGAAAACCTCCAATGGTGGAACATCAAGCCAGAACTGAAAGCTTCACCTAGCGACCGAAGCCAATGACGTAGGCTGATCTATGTAAACCTTCATCATAAACTGTGAGAACTTTGAGACCAGCCGGCAGCAGAGACTTGTAGCTGCACGAAAGCAACGTCAACGACAGCGACAACGACAGCGGCGTTTCAGTGCCTCACATGTGCCAGACTCTGCTCTCCCACACTGGGACTGAAGGGTCACTTGAGAAGCCACAAGCATACATAAATTACACAAAACTTGTCTTATTTGTAAACTAAGGACAACTAACCCCCGTCCATCGTCTGTATTATCCTTCATTTTTTATTTCGGTGGAGACGATTTCTCTTCACCAAGAATCTCTAAGACCTGATACTACTGTCGTTGAAATTGGGCAACATTTTCTTTCTTTTTTAGGCAGACGGTGTCTTCAAATGTTTCACTTGATCAAACTGTCTAGCTTAAGACATACCGCAACATGATGTGCCATCACTTCCCAGCTTTCCAGAACTGTCCCATGCCATTTGTGTTCCAACATATCGAAGATAAAATAGGCTGAAACAAATGAGTTTTTCTATTTAGCGCGGTTTCATGTAGTAGAGGAAAATTTGTAAAATATGAAACTTTGAAAAGTAAAGACGTTGGGTTTTAAACCAAGAAACCACAGAACTTGTAATGCACGGAACTATTTATGAAATAGATTTTTTTCCCATTAAGTTCATTCAATACGTCGACTAACACTTCACTTTAGCTGGGACACTCTCGATCACTAGAAAGAGGAGTACCTGTTTGATTTTAATGGGACACTTACCAAAAGAAATAGCAACAAACAAGTAGGAAGGGTATGGTCTGACGTCGACGAGGTCACCCAGGTTGTCCAGATACTGTCCGTACATGACGTAACTAAGAAAAAACAAACAAACAAACAAAAGAGCACGTACTTGCTTGTAATGGAGATAGCGGGCAAATACAAGTGTACACTAGCCGCTGGTCCACCGTAAAGAGACGACGATAAAGAAAAAGACCAAGAACAAAAAAGGAAGCACAATTTGACACGGATGATGTTATTGTAACCAGTATGTCATTTTTCCCTTATGTGGTTCTTCAGGGATAGTCAGTTGGGCAAAAACAAAGAACAACACACTAGACTTTGTAAGGTTAAGGGGTCGGGACATAGTTCGTTTTAACCAATACCAGACCAAGGTTGTGATGCTATAGCTATGGAATGTAGACAACTAAGCAACTATGTCCATGGCATTTAATATGTAGGTAAGGCATGGTGTGGAACTGGAAAATCTTAGGACATTTGAATTTGACTCTTTCCCTATACTTGAATGTACCCCATCTTAGCTCTCCGTCTTAGCAAGGCCCTGCTGTGACCTCCAGATACTGCTCTCCACTAGTCATGACAGATACAAAATAATATACTGTTAATAATCTGCTGAAGTATTACATTACTAGAGAGTAGTTCCCCGAAACCATACCCCAGTGTGTGGAAGAAGTTTGTGGAGGAGAGAGAGATGGCAAACCGCGACAAACCTGAACTGGCAACGAACAGTTGAACATGCCACTCACCTGTAGCCGCAGCCGAAGGTGCTGATACAAGCGTGGACCCAGGACACGGCCAAATTTCGGCATCGTTTATCCGACAGAGGCCGCAATGATGTCACCGACTTGCCTAGCCAGAAGAAAACGAAATTGAGTGCAATAAAAAATAACATCCAGAAGACCACCATGACCGCTCCCACGCGACCATCCAGCTCCTGCAGAAGCTCCGCTGGAATCGACCGGTTGTCGCTACTCCCTGACGACATCTTGCGAGGTTTACTGACTCTCAGACTCTTGTACACGTCAGCCAGTGGCCACCCTCGCCAATCTCGGCTCCAACGAGAGATTCAGTCGGACGAGTGCAACTTCCGCTCCTCGTGCGCTGCGTTCGTCTCGCTACCACAAAGTCAAGGTCCTCTACACCGCAGGTTAACTAACCAGGTGGGCAGTAATTCACTTGGTTCGTTTTTCTTTCATAAAAAATCTTGGCCGCGAACATGTCCACCTCTGTCGAAATCGCTCGTCCTGTAAATGGGAGAAACTGTTATGACAGCTCAAATGACAAACTTCTAAAGCTCTACGCAGACGGGTGACTAGAGTTACAAGTTCTCTCTCTAGGTTTGGGCTATACGACAGAATAGTTGATGGATGGACAGACAAACTGGTGAGAGGAGAAAAGAGTATAAAAGCAATACATGTTTTTAAGCTCCAGTGGAAGGTATTTTTCAACAACAACAATAACACCATCATAAAGTAATAAGTATAAGCAAAGCCGGGAAGTGGAGCGAGCAGAGGCGACCGTCCCAGGCCCCGTGCCTGAGGGGGCCCCGTGAAAGGAGATTCTGTGAATCTGTGGTACGGTATACAGCCTACACTCACGGCTAAAGGCCTCATATATGACACTCGGCCGGAGTACTTTAGTATTTCAGTTTGTACTAAACGAATTCTGCTGTTTTCTAGTGTCATTATGTTAAGGTGACCAGACATCTCGGGAACGATTATGGTGTCGTCAAGATCGAAAAAAGCGAAATGCGTGGGGAGGGGGATTTCCACAGTTGCTGAGATTGTGGATTAAAACCATTCCAACAATTACTAGAACGTGTACATGGAGCAGAACTCCTGTATAATCATGAAAGAAGAAGGAATTCTAAATTTGACTGAAACATTTTATTCTGGACTGTGGAATGCCGAGCATCCACCACTTCTAGGCGCCGCCAGATTACACCAGGAATGGGGGAGACGACTGGGAAGTCTCGACATTACGTCCCCTGATTCACAACTTCCCTCCATGTCAAAGGAACCTTACTTTGGAAGCATCGGGCATCTTTGATCTTTCTCTGCAGCTGGTCAGTCGACTGCTTCTCTTATGTGTGTCTCTTCGATTGCAATTTTTGTACGGATGTGCAGTCAACCACTTGGCAGTTCTATTCGTAAACAACCGCCCATTGCAAATGGCGGACAAATCCGCAGCAGTGTAGGTGTGTCTGCCCGGAAATGCTTGGTCTGTTTGCTCACGGACGTGTTTGTCGTTTGTTATGCAGCACCGCGTGCAATTGTTATGAGGAATCTCCGGTTAGGTGCGTGATGTCGCTATTCCGATATCCGTGCTCCTATATGAATATCTTTGAAGTACGTACCATCCGTTCTCTCTCTCGCGCGCGCGCGCGCGCACACACACACGTGTGTACGGAGCTATAGTAAAAGTTTCACATACTGAACCCAGCCCACTCGTCACAATGAAAGAAGCCAAGAGATGTCCCCACAAGACCCCAAGCTGTGAGTTCTACAAATTACTCTGAAACAGCTTATCAACAACAATATGACAAAAAATCTCCTCCACAAACGCGCGCTAACCTGGGTTGAAGCAGTTGCCGGTCGCAGGCGTCGCTGAGACTTGCGTGACGCGCTGGCCGACGAGTAGGCAGGCACGCAGCTACACTCGGGAGCGACTTGATTGCTGATCTGTGTGTTCTTTCAGCAAAGAAAACAAGCCCGTCTTAGGTGGAGATATACGTCCGTGGTCTCTTTCGTTGAGAGTCTGCCAACAGCCGCCCAGCACGCAGTCGACAGCAGACGGATGCCTCTATCTTCTTTGCCGAAATGAAATCTTCGTCAACGGAGTGGTGTTGCGAAAGTCCGTCGTTTTGTCAACATACACTGCCTAGTAACAGAGTTGCATTGTATTTGACAGGACGGTCTCTGGATACACTATTGAATATGGGTCATTGAATATGGGTCACGCACACCTGCGTGCTGTCGTCTGTTGCGCTGTTGTCGCGCGCACGGCTTGTCCTTGAAGGTTAAACATGTCGAGCCTCTGAGGCAGACACGTTTCTGCTTCACTGACCATGCTTGGATAGTGTTCATTCGAACGTTAGAGAGGTACACCTCCTCCCCGGCTCAACGACCTACAGTGTTCGTCACACCGAGTGCAGGGCCGCCGAGAGCCAGCCCGGGCCCCAGGACAGACGACCTCTCCGGGTCCCTTGTACTTGTAATCGTAAATTATTTTCCCAGTATATAATGTATGTTTACAATTCGAATCTCAATATCTACACTTCATTCAGTAACGAAATATAGACTGCAAACATTAAGACAAGTGCACTAGGATCTACATCACTACTTGAACATAAAGTTGTTTACATGCGAGTGGTTAGTAAATGAGGAAAAATGATGTTAAAGGATATCAGACTTGTAGCACCCCGCTCCACAGACAGCTTGGGTGTTCTGTCCTTAGACCTTTCTTTAAAAGAAAAAGAAAAGGAGAAGAAGAAAAAAAAATCCACTGACCAAGGCCGGGCCCCCTTGACAGCCGCGGGCCCGGGTACACCAACCCCTGTCCCCCCCCCCCTCTCGTCAGGCCTGACCGAGTACGTGTTCTATGGGCTTAGCTTGTTTGATGTGTAAATTAGTCCTTTCAGTCGTTTATATGGTCTACTGGTGTACAGGGCTTCTGCATACGCAAAAAAAGTTCGGAGGACCCCTTCAATTTTCGTCAATGGGGTCCCCTTCAAATTTGGGCGAATAACAGGGACCCCTTAAAAATCTGAAGGGGTCCTTGGGAAGAATTTAGCCTTAGCAGAAGCCCTGGGTGTATGTCGGCGCCCACATACCTCACGCATTTCTGTGACACATGCATGTATATGTTTACAATGATGTGTGCTCTCTCTCTCACCTGTATACACACACTTAACAAAATAATTTATTAGTGATATTTAATTTTCATCTGGACAAATTCAACAGTAAGTGTATAGAAAGTGCCTCGACTCATGGCATAAAATCTTTCTGAGGAATAAAAAAATCATAGTCTGTTCATCTCATTTCACTGATGCAGTGTAAAATGTTCTTTCAGAAATGTGACAGACACAAGATCCTATAGTACAATCAATACAGTTTGTGAATGCATTTTTGTGATTAAATTTGTATACATATAAATATAGTTTAGTAGTTGCCAGAATACCAATTAAACCAAGGAGATGTACTCAGCATGCTAAGAGTTAAAAGGCAGGCATTCAACAGTCTAACAAAATAGTTGTATGTAGATTGATCTGTATGTTTCTAATACCAATGCATCTTCATATTCAAATTATCAACAACAGATTATATCCCCTACCTCACCACTTGAATAATCGGTGTAAAAAAATCTTGTCAAGTGAGGGGTTAAACAGCATGTGTAACTCTTGCCCCCCTCCCCTACCCCAGTTGATGTATATTACCATCTTAACAACAATTTTTATCACCAATGTGTCAACAAAATGTGTCCAGGAATTTATCCAATGGCAGGCAAATGAAAATAATTCATTTTACATTTATGTAAAGAAACCAATACAATATTTCTTTCCCGTGCTGCCTGTAATGCTCCTCAAGCCTATACAAAGTCATTATGTCCTGAAGCAATCTAATGTTCTTTGTTTTACATCATTGTAAAGAGAGCACAAAGTGAGAAGAAAATCACAACATACTAACATTTTGTGTGCTACACACAAAAAAATATTGATAATAATAGCAAAATCCTGAAAAAAAATCATATCAGCCTGATCCAAATGATACACTTTGATATGAGAAATTCATAAGGCTAAAGGGCCTTAACTGGTGTGTAGGTGGGTGTGTATGCGTGTGAGAGAGAAAAATACTTAGTAATCATTGCGTCTTAAAAAAAAAATGAATAAATTTTTCTTTACAAAGTCTTCCTGCCTAGCACAAGATCAAAACACTGTAAATAATCTAGACTTTGCCTGCAAGCCTTAAATACTGTTACCCTGGTGATGGTCAAAGTTTTAATTTCTAATTCCAGCACATACTTCATTTTGTATTGTGAAACTTTACCAGGAAAGTAATAAAACTGCTAATTACACTTCATAACACAAACATAATAACAAATGTATATGACAGTTAAAGTACTTGTAAATATGAAAAAAACTTACATTTCTTCTACAATGAAGATTCCTCTACAAATTACCTCTTTAATATTTTTTCCCTCAAAGAAAACAACTACTAAGATCCAAAAAACACCTGAAAATAACCCCACACCTGAAAAAAGTGATAGTGCCCAAAAATGGCTGTTCCTGAGAAGCTGTGTCAGCACTGACACAAAACTGATACGCATCCTTATATCAGACAGTATTCGAATGGACACCATGAAGGTTACGGCATCGTTTTGCCAATCTCATCTACATGGTCTACCACATTCTGAAATGTTTGTCTTAATGGCAGCCTTTTATCAGCGCAAGTTAGCACCCATCTTTACTTCCCAGCACAAAATGAAATTTACCTTAAATTTGTTTTGAAGAATACAATTTTACAATTACAATTTACAAGTCCACAAGGCAAAAGTGTAATGATGTTTTCTTTTACAGTTATAACTGTACTTTTTACTTTGGGTATGGTACTGCTATAATTTTTAAAAAAAATTAGGTCAATAGCAAACTGCTGAGTATGGAATGTATTGCTTGGCCAAATATAGGCCTGATCATTTTCAGATGGCAATGCCGTCTTACAACAGCTTTAATTTTCTGTATATTATCACTTACAAAAGTGTGGGTTTGCATGTGCCCATACATCATGTGCTTGTGCACATGCATGTATTGATACTCTGTATATACAATCTAACAGCAGAGAAAAAAAATCTATATTACAAATGATCATGCATAAAGTTTTTTGATTGCATAGCAAGCAAGCATGACATGAAAATGTTGGCCGGTACAACACTCACGCTTCCAGAAACTGAACTGAAATAACCTGGCAACTTAAGTGGACTGTATTGGAGACCACTTAAAAAGACTGAGCAGGCTGACATATACTATGGTTATACCATGGCAGGCTAGTCCCACTTTGTAAACAGGTGCCACACACAAAAAACAGCATGTAGATTATATAGCCATATAAATAAAATTTCTTATACAATGCTCACCCACAAGCAATGATTTCTAAATAATCTGTCCCTATCATCAAAGAGAACACTATTGATACCATCAACACGACAATCTAAACAATTGCTTACTCCAAATCATTGGTATCTAGACAAATGTTCACTCAAAGCCTTTTATTGCCAAAGTTGTTTAGTAACCTCTCATTATTTGAAGAAACAACACAGCAAACCAAGTTGATGACAACCTTACAATAGGATGCATCAACAACAAAGGTTGTGGGAAATATTTAAGAGAAGAATAACTGGTTGCAATAAGCCACACTATCACAGGCACTTTTTTCTATCTCTGTTCTTAAATGTGAGCTAGTACACACAAGTAACCAGGCACTGAAGCTTTGTGCAGTTGATAAAACTCCTAAGAAAAACTCATGAGATCTGCATGTTTCTCTTGTATGTATGCAGGGGCAGGGGAGAGGGAGAATAGGTGTTTTACACAGAGCCAGCAACTATGTCTGCATCATGGCAAAGCAGCCAGCCCTGTAAACAGGTGCAGCATGCAGAGATAGAACAGCGTGCCCAAGATGAGAAATGTACCCATGACAGCCAATCCTTACCATATTGGTGACAGGATCTAACCGTTGCACCATTTATGTATGAATCACATGATTAAAAGAAACTTTGAGATGTGTAAAGTGCATTTACATGAAGACACCATTCTTCATTTGCTAGTTCATATCATTTTGTAGCTAAGGCAAACACATTTCTGACATATAAGCCCACAATTTTGCTAATTGTTCATTAGCATAACCTGTTAGGTTGGGGAGGTGTCCAACTTAACTCTTATCCGGTTTACTAACAACAAAAATAAAACCCATGTCCCTTGCACACGAGCACCATACAGCATAAAAGAATGGATTTTCATGAAATTGTATGTTGCAATAAATACTGCTGGAAAAGGAGAAAATAAAATAACAGATATATTAGAAAGATGCTAATTACTGCAATCAAAATGCAGAAAAACTAAAACACAAATGCAGCAACAGATGCAAACATAATAATACCCAAAAAGTCATTTAGAACCTAATAACTTTTATCGTATGGCAAGATGGGCTTGATTGTGTGAGCTGAAAGTATTGCACAAAATATATTTGTGCAGTCAAAGTTTGAGAAGTACCGATTGCTCACTGAAATAGGATGGAGAATAGGGAGATAATATTCCTCTTTGTACAAGACTCTTGAACTGCTTCTTAAAGAGCATATATTTTTCTTAGCAAGTAGAAGTCGAATCCATGGCATTTTCCTCAAGAAAACTAAAACTTTTCTGCATTATTTTGTAGATTGGTTCAAAATCCTGTTATATTTGTCTTATCAGCATACTTTCATCTAGCATGAACTATATACCTTATACAGTTGTAAACTTGAGGTACATATGGAAGGAGTTTCACACCTTTTGTGGTTTTTATAACTCCTGCTGCAATAATTACCTGAAATAGGCTATGTACCTTAAAATTATGCTACACGAAGCTGAACTCTTACAAAACTATTCTTCTGATTTCTTTCTTCTCATTTCTTAATTTAAGCTTTTTCAAAACCTATGTCTAATTACACTTTTTTTTTTTTATCCTGCTTATGTCTTTTTAGAGGGGGTACATTTCCTTGTAATGTTGATTACTAAAGTTTAGATACTTTGGCTTCTGAAGCATCTACACTACTACTTTTACAAAGTAAATTTACATTGAGGCAAGCCTTTGTTGTTTAGTGGTACATATACTGGACTTCAAAGCAGAAGGCCATGAGCTAATCAAAGCTCACTTTGGCCGATTTGTAAACTCCTTTTGTCCACCAGTAGCTATGGACTACTTGATTTACCAGGAATGATGAAGTCAGCAGAAAGAGAGGTTAGACTTCATCTTCTTCAACCACACACTAATCATGATGAACCCCTTGGCAGTTTATCTCTTCTTTCGCCACTATGTGACTTTTACCTTTCATTTGAGGTGGTGGAAGGGTATAGCTTATGACTAGACATAATGGATGCATCAAGATTTGTTCTTGCATGAAGCATGAAAAATATGATGATATATTTGCAAACAACAGAACAAAAAATAAAAATTTAAAAAAGCACACACTCAATCAAACATATGCCTAAAAGAAGACTAATGTTACACTACTTTCATTTTTCATCAAACCCAAATGTGAGAATTTTGGGTTATTCTAAGGGGCGGCAACAGCTTTAACATAAAAAATGACACCCAGCTCCAGCTTGTGATCCTCTTGCCAATCAGGAACAGATCATAGATGCTGATCTTTCCACCTGAATGGGTACCTGATATTTCAAAATCGTAAAAGATGATAGAAGGAGGGAGCTAAGCGCTGCCTGCTACATTCCATGCCCTATATAGGATGAACCACTTGCACTTCATACCCTTATGGCTAACAAGCTATGAGAAATTTACATTTTATAATGTCTGGTATATTTGTCACATACATTCTGTTGCTATAAAAGAAAGGAAAACAACACTCCAATGTAAAAATACTAAAACTTAAAGTATTTCATCATTTGGCAAAATCAGCCACATTATCTTCCCATTAATCAAAATATAAAATAGCCCAAACAGTTAAAGTAACAAGAAAAAATAGTTATGACCATTTCACCAGTCTAGAATAGACAATTATTAATTTTGCTTTCACTAAAGTTAAAATGTATTCTCTAAAACTTAAAAATGTTAAGATACAAAGGGGAGAAAATCCAAATGCACAGCACAAACAAAAAGTGTTTACAATATATGCTGACCCTAAGTCAACGTGACCTTGAATTTTTTACCTATTTTTAAGAAACCAAATAAACATAAACATCACATATAAAAATGAATCAATGAACACATTACTGAATAAAGGACAATGCCTTTCACATAGAGTAATACTGAAACAGTGGAGAGTTATGAAGGTAAGCGGGACAGTAACAATAAACTTTCAGTGCCAATGCTAAGCATAGAATCACAGCTGGAACAGAAACATGCATTTAAAGTAACCCAAAACTTTTAAGTACAAATGCTCTAATCACAGAATCTTAAGTACAATCACAAATGCCATGCTTTCACTCTTGCCCCTTAAAAAAAATTCTTTTTCTTAAGTACAAATGTTATGCTCTAAGTCTAACCAAAGAAAATATGAAATGCAAGGTTGCTCAGACTAAATTTTTTTTTAAATTTTGGATGTTTTGCCAGCGAATTCCATAAAAATTTGAATCAATGCAATAAGCATTTACTATCCAGGAAAAAAAAAATTTCTTATTTTACGCACATTTGTTCAGATCAAGAGTTTATTTTGACTGTGACACAATTCTGTCCTGTAAAACATTTTTAGAACACAATGTGCAATAACTGTTTTAACATTCAATCAATCAATGAAACTATTCAATCAACCACAAAATTAAATTTTTCTTGCCAGCTTTTACTCTACCCTTTCAGAAACATATATTAACTCTAGATTTGTTCTTTTGCTAATTCTTTGTTATGTTTTTAGCAAATGAAACCTTTCCAAGGTGGTGATCTTATTTCATGTCTTGTGAGTAACAGATGAAGAAAAAGTGACATTGAGATGGACAGTTTTAGGAAAAGGCTTGTGACCAAATATATAGCACCAACATCAGCTTTGGATCAGCAATAGCAGACTTCCTTCCACCACCCTGTTAGCTAGTTGTTGGGAATGCAATTAAGAGCCCAAAATGAGCAACAATCTTCAACTCTTTTGTTCATCCTAAATTATAAATCAAAGAAGTAGCTAAATGAAAGAAATATTACAGCAAATGTACAGTGAAGTGGATGCTAAAATGAAATGCACATTCTGATATGTGGCAGAAAAGGCCAATAGCAGTGAAGCTAACGGCACTGAATATTCAAATATTTAATTACATACAAACAGCATATAAGGCCAATATTTTGATTTATCAATGTAATTTACAGCACTTAATATTTATTGACTGTAGATATTGAAAATGAGGTAAGCAAATAAATGTGTTAATGATCCTCATAAACTAGGATTATATTTTTTTTATATGGTGTAATTATATTGAAAAAATTTGATTAAAAAAGTTATCAACAACAATAGCAATGTTAAGTACTTAATGTATACATTATACACACATATATATATATTATGTATACATTACTATTAGCAAGGCTAATATTGTAAACAAACCACTTGATCAACGGCTAATGAGAGCAGCATATCAACACTAGTGCCAACTATCTGAGATAACTTCTACACACAAATCCCTCAAAATGCACTACACACACACTTTCTCTCTCATACACATGCAAAGGCATAGATGTGTACATTTACACGTGAGGTACATAGATGTGTACATTTACACGTGAGGTACATAGATGTGTACATTTACACGTGAGGTACATAGATGTGTACATTTACACGTGAGGTATAAAGCAACAGCTAGGTCATTTTTGAGAAAAAAACACATTAAATCAAGCTGAAAGATTTTTAAACTGTGCCAGACTCTTCATGCTGTATGTTAAATACCAGAAGACCATGAAGTACACTGCCTTGATAAGCCCAAGTTTCCTGACAAGCCTTTTATATTCAAACTCAACAGATTTTTTTTCTGAACTGAAGCAAAATAATCCCCACTTTTCCGCTATTTATTATACTGACCGACACCCTGTAGGAAAAACAGTTTGGTTTTTTTCTGTCCTCACCAGTCAGCGTGTAACATGGCTAGATGCTTTATCAAAAAACTTCTGCAAATAAAACTAAGTATCTTTTAACCTTACTTGGAGAGTTAAAATAATAATAAAAAAGAAACAGGAGACAATCTTTCAAAGCTTCCACTAGCAGTAGTTGGTGAATGGAACAAATATTGCAAACTTGTAGACATTTCATCACATACTACAGGGTATAGGGTATCCAAAGGAATTAAAATAATTCAATATTCACCACTCGATAATGAAAACAGTTCTTTTCATTCACTCATACAATGAAATAAATAGTTAACAAAAATATAAACAGCCTCCAGCATTTGTGAATATCTTGAATATGTTATGTTAGGCACTTCATTTTTTCCCAAAAAAACCTTCATACTCCTACCTACACTAACAGCTGGGTTTAGATACTAATTTATTTCAGTATTTTTTGCCCTTAATTCCACATAGTTAAAACTGTAACATGAGTTACAGCGAAAAATCTTCTCTTACTGAGTTCACCATAAAAGTTTAGTTCAAATTAAAAGCATTAACAGATCTTTCGTAACAAAAAGTTAAAATAAACCATTCAGATTCAGCACAACAGATGCACACACAGCTGTTAAATGCAATCCACAAGAACACCTAAAAGAATGTCAAGAATGTGATGCAAGGCTGCCCATCTGAATAGTCTTTTACAGCAGACAACCAATAATCTTATTCATGATTACCTTGAGATTCCATGACTCGGAAAAAATAATAAACAAGTGAGCGCAAATACCTCATGTGCCACATAGTAAACATTGAAAATGTGGTCCCATAGTAAACCCATCCCTCACAACTTGCTGAAATATTGCTAAAATTATGCACTGCTATCTGCCAGTACATTTAAAACTGTAATGGAATTGTGAAACAGAGTGAATACTCCCTTCAAGTGATACATTTCAGAGCAAGAATATTGGCCAAAGATCTTTATTTCTGAAGCAGATGATAGCAAAAAGAGGGGCCTCTGGAATTTATTGGTCGTCTGCATTTTGTATGCTGTGTCTCAATACAGAACAACTTCTCGGCCAAATTTATGAATGCATACATCAACTATCTCTATTACAGAAGATGCTGCACGATTGATGACACCAATGTAATTATTTTCCAACAGATAATGGGAACTGGTGAGGTTAAATCCTGACAGCTCAACTCTTCGTGCAACCTGAAATTGCCAAAGCAATAAAAAAAATTTAAATACAACTAAAGATACAAACTATGATGCAATCTAAATACAAATTCTAATCAAAAAATGCTATTCCCTAAAACAGCATTTGACTTTAAGATAAAATATTTTAAAAAGTCAGTATCTATCATTTAAACCCAATTTGTTTGTTTCCTTATCTTTTCTTCATGCACCAATGTTAGCATCTGAAGGCATTTCCTTCATAGTGATATACTTCTCATAATGCCAGCACCCATAATATCTTAATCAATAAACAGTATCGGCCACAAAAAATCCCCATAAGGTTTCTCTACCATAATTACCACCCCCAACGATCCTTTCTGTCTTCTCTCTCCCAAAAATGTGATACACAGAATAACACTTTATCTGTAATAGATCAATATAGAAATCAACCCAATCAGCACCTCCAAAGATATTCCAACAGAAAAATCAGTGTGTTCACTTTTATCCATTACTTGCCTCTTGTCCCAAAGAGCAAATTCTGCTAGGCTGACCACCATGACAACGGAAACAAGAAAGTATTTTGAAGACAACATTTGGAAACTGGCAGTGGTTGAAGTAACTGCTTACATTCACTGCAGTGTTGTGAAATGCTTGGTCTGCATCCACGTGTATTAGATGACCTGGGCAATAACAATATATATCAGGTATTAAGTGACTGGAACATGACTGGGAAAAAACGTGTTTGTTGTGCAATGTATACATTTTTTGTTTTTGATGTATTGTATTTGTGCATGTCATTTTCTTTGTGTATGAATTGCTTGTGTTTGCTGGGTGTGCGTGTAAAAGTGGACAAAACCTTAGCAAGAACAGTGCTGTATAAAAGTGCTTTATTATTATCATCATCTAATGTGGTCATCTGAGGCCCTATGCTCCACTGGGGGTGATTAGGAACAAGAGAGAATGTGATCAACAGCCACAAAGTTGAACCTTTAAAACCCCTATGGAGATCCGCAGGTTTAGGCATATATCCAAGCCACCAAAGTAAAATATATTCCAGCTGCATCTTCTGTGTTCTGTCAAAAGGCATCACTGAAGTCACAATATCAGATGATGGCAACAGTGATATCACTGACTTCTTCACCACTTTAGGGGTTGGTGCTACAAATAGTCCTGCAACAGTCATGCATCAAAAACCTTACTCTTGGCATTAGGCACAATGCTATATCGACTCTTCTTTAATGAAATGTGCTATAAAGATGCTACATCTTGATTTTTTTTTTAAATCTGTCCATTCTGATGCTCATAAAGGAGCACACTCTCAACGTTTGAGACAAAAAAAAAAAGAAGACATGGACACAGTAATGACAGCGAGTTACATGAATCTGCAGAGGGAGATGAGCAGGTGGACCAGACACTAGACTTAAAAATAAAAAAAAAAAGAAATAAAAAAAAAATGGAGGGTTAGAAGATGGACTACCTTTAAGTGGAGTGTGAGGAGTAATGCTCATGGAAGAAGTGATTTTAATCATTGTTTAAAGGATTTCATGGTTGATATGTGGAAGGGGAGACCATTCCACTGTTTTTGCAGTATAGTTGCTAAAAATCCTGTGACCATATGTTGTTGTTTTGGTGACAGGGATAGCTAGCATGCAAATAGACTGTGTGAAAACAAATCCACATGTACTGAACTACAATATTAAGCTATTTCTAAACCAGAATAACTTTCTTAAAAGGATGAGTTTTTTTCTTCAATTTTTTTTTTTATTCAAACCTGCAAAATGCAAAGTCAACAAATATATCACCATCTTAAAATTTAGCTTCTTGCACAAAAAAGCTATACAGTCCTTACCTCTCAAGAAGCCATCAGTGTCAACCATGGAACCAAACATGGATTTCCATGTGGAATTCTTCATAAACATTTGAACTTGCTGAGGTGTGATGTGACTTTCCACTGCAGGTGGAGTATGATAAAGCTTTAAAGTTGACAGAAGACAAAACTATTAACAAACTATGCACCAGGCACAGCAACTGTGACAGTATATACACAGGAGACATTAGAAAAACTTAAAAATTTAAGTTACAAATGGCATACATCCTTACTAAAAGTAAGTAAAATTCTGATTATGAGAAAGGTAAAATAAAAATATTTATTAAAACGAGTTGAGTTTGAATTTCTGTGCATTAAGATAAATAATGCAGAATGCGTTGATACATGGACTTACATTAATACACACCCACTCTTCTCTCTCTGTGAGAGCAATTCAGTCACTTCTAGACAGATCTATTTGTGACAGCTGTCTATATTTCTTAATGTGAAGACACCTTCACATTATCCACAGCACTCCATCAGTACAATAAGAGAATGTACATAACTCACCCCCAACAATCTGTCCATGTGGTACAGCAGGGAAAAGGCTATGTGACTCTGCTTAGGTCCATCTTCTGCTATGAACTTGGCTTTTGAAATTGTCAGCCCAGGATTAGTTGTGTTAAAATTGATGATCATTGTTCCACCCTTTGATCCTGAGCTACCTAGTGCACGAAGACTGCTGAAGTTTTCCACTCTTTGAATCTGTACTGCATATCGCCATTCCTTCTCAAGCACCCCTGCACAAATTATTTAACTGTTGTGACATGATTACTAGTAACTGGTCAGGGTATTTGGGATTTCACAGTTTAAACTTCAAGACTAAGTGTTCCCTGACACTAACAACTAATGGCAACAGACATATAAACAATGTTGAACAAGAAATACATTCTGGAAGATAGTAATTTCACCATGTAATTTCCTCTTTTGTGTGAATGTGGTAGTGAAAGGGGTTATAGCAAGAAATCAATCCTTAGTTTTAATTGGTTTCCTAAACAATCAAGTCATTTAGACACCATGTTTTATGTTAGGGGAGTCCTTTATTCGTGCCAAATTGACACTTCCTTAGCCTGCATCTGTCCCAAGATTACCCACAAGGCAGTGGGACAAGGATATGATATTTTGCCTACTCTTACCTTTCAGACCCATGTGGGCCATCAGACGCTTTTCCCTTGTGCTAAGGGCATCCTGCTGAATGGCCAAATTATGTTCCATACACTCTCTGCTGTCTTTTGTCTTTCCTGGTCCACTTAGAAGCACCTTTTCTCCTTTACCTGTCCTTTCAGTTAAATCTTTGTTGACTTTCTCGAGCTTGTCTCTGGAGATTATAAAGTCTTGCTCAACTACGGTAGTTGTTTTCTTGTAAAAGATAGTTGTACCAAGGTTTGTGCGTGAATTGCCAGAGGTCTGGTTCTTGAAAACAACTGTCAATTTGTCTGAAACAATAATAACACGTGAGACAGAAAAGTAAAACTTTAGCATATGTTACCTATTGCTGCTTTACTGGTAGCATTTTGGAACATTTTCAAATATTTGTTAACAGCATTACGCTGATATGTCAACATATCTTACAGAAGTGACCTTCAGTTTTCAACAGAGGCATCTATAAATTCCCCTCGTTCAAATAATAGCCCACCCACAACATACTGTCTAGTTCAGGATGTGATGAGAAGACAACGAAAGCTTTGCAAACAGGGTCAGCAGTGCAGTAGTTCATTGCATCAAACAAAGAGTCTTTAGTCATGACACAGCCCCATGTCACACGGGAGTCAGGACAAGCGTAGTCATATATTCCTGGGAAATTTGATGAATTCAAACGGCCGTACTTCTTAGGCTGAGGATTTTGCAATGTTCCCTTGAAAAAATAAACAATAAAGACGATAACAAAAGTAACAAATATCAAGAACAATTATATTATCGTGTAAGCTTATACATGCTTTTTCATTCACACATGCATGTGTCCCTTAAAAATCACACAAAAAAGCAAACACGTATTCACATATTTATCAGTTGGATCTCAACTTGCTTTTTCCTCCCTAGTCAAAATAAAAAAGCAAGTTATTAAGCACTTCAGTATTCACACCTTGTTTATATAACAACTCAAATGAAATAAGCTTTATAACAACTTTGTTTCCAACAGTCAGTATTCAAAATCATGCAATGTTACCTCATCTTTGTCAACATTTTGAATATTGCTCTCTTTGTGAATGATATTATCACTTTTATCTTGAATGTGATTCGTGTTATCCCTGCTCCATTTCTGATTAAGATGGTTTATAATTCTGTCTTGAATATTTTCATCTCCATCTTCCCCCTCTTCAGTGTCATCTGACTCTGTTAAAATAAAAAATAAGAAATCTGTAACAAGTAGTTGTGTATAAATTCAGTTTTATGGTAAGTTATAATAGCTAACTCAACATACAAATAAATAAATAGCACATTTGTGTAACACCTTTTTCCAGCCTCAGCCAAACTCATGATGCTTTACTTATAGGCATGCAAGTACATCATATTAATTTATAAATATAATAATTAAATAACATAATATTAATTGTACAAGAGTGCAAAGGAAATTCAGTTTTAAACTGTGGATGAATGTTTAAGTCTCTTTTGCCAGGTGAACTTAGTTATCAAATGACATGGTGTGTACATGAAGAAAAAAAGGTTCATCAACGTTTGTGGGGGTTTTTGGACTTCACAATTTTGGCTTTTAAAAACAAAGAACACTGGATTAGTAAGCGCAATTGGGATCTACTGTTTCATATTTCATATACTAATGAAATGAACACTGCACATTTTCTTTACCATATTTCTTTGCCAGATTCTGCAAGAAGAGAACCAGTTCCCGAAAACTGACATCTAGTCGAGTTATTCGACCTAACATTTCAACCATTTGACCATTTTCCTCAGAAGGACAGTCTCGTAGCAGAGGTTCAAGAACATTGGCTCCTACAATCTTCATGTTTGTCCTCATGTTCAGGCCTTTGCACTGATTATGGGTACAATCAACACCTGTAATGTTAACAATAATTATTTTATGTCATTGCTTATAATTCTGCTGCTGGTGATCATATCTATACAAGTACATATTATGAAAATACCAATATCAAAAAGTCTGAGAGATTTTTTTTTTTTAGTTCTTCCATATGCTATAATGAAATAATGAGTTCTTTATTTTCACAAACAATGACAACTATTGAAATACAGACAAATAGATTATAGATATTTAAACAAGCAGCAGGTTGAATGATTTTAGTAACAGCCAAGGAATGGAAATATTTTTTTAAATGTCAACTCAAATATTTACAAAAACAATGCATGAAACAACTCCAGAAATGGAAATTAACATTAACATTTACAAAATAAAAAAATGAAGAGACAAAAACAGGAAATGAAACACTTTAACAAAGTCAGCATTAGAAATGCTAGTTCACGGAAAACATAATTTCTTAATTATATGGAAATTAAGACCATATCTTTGGAGTTTGAACTTACAAAATAAGAATGGAGTGTTGCAGCTTAATGCTTGCAAGACAAAATGAAAGCCTGTAGACTATACTTCATTTACATGTATTTATAAATGTAGAATCAATTCTATGAGGAAATAATGAAAAGTTGTAAAAATAAAGCATTAATGGATATTCTTTACTGCTGTAATGATTAGATAGTGTGGGTTTTATTTCCCCTGTCTGTATATAAAACCTTCCAAATGAGAGATATAACTATGGAGCAGCTAGCCAATAAAAATAAGCATACAGCAAACAATGTATACAAAAATATTCACAAAATCTGTGCCACACTAGGCAGACTCATTTCAAAATACAACTGGCAAACGAAAACAATAGAGTTAACAATAAACAGCTTGTAATATTTCATGTTTAGAAGAAACATGTGCTCACTTTCTCTCTCTGTTTCTCTCTTTTTTCCTCCTTTTCTCTTACAGGAAACAGACATACAGAAGTACTTTCAAGGGACGGAGTGCAATGTATAATGCTTTAAAACTTTAAATCTAAATACTTATCTCCAAGTCCGTTGTATTTCCGTCTTTACTACTGAACTGCAAATGACATTCACATCAGAACTGATGCAAGTGCAATTCTTAATCTCACACAGATAAAGTTCTTTAGATTGGTTCATTCACCACAGATGTGAATGACCACAGCATAATTATGAACATGAGTTAGAAAGCTGTATTATTAATATCATTCCAAAGGACAACTGCATCATTCTTACACACATTTTCCTCAGGTGAAATCTCAAATAAGAGATTTTCGCTGACATCATATCAGGGATAGATTGTCACAAACAGAACCAGCAATTCTGGGATCTGTGAAAGTGTAGTTGTCATCTTTCAATCAGAAAAAAAAAACAATATTCAGACTATCACACTGTAGAAATTCCAATAGTTCAAATTTATGTTCGAGCTTGATCTTAATATAGTTCATTGTGCTTATGAATAAATAAATAAGGTAGATTGCTCAGCATGAACTATAAAGCATACAATAAGCACAGAAAACTGGATTAAAAGCTAGACTTGCAAGCTTAAATAGATAACTTTTTTAAGTTCTTTTATCCTCATTTAAGTTTCTTTTAATTCCAAAATTTCAGGCTAGCTGCAAGTCTCTAAAACTTTTCTACTGATGCAAATTTAGAAAATTTTTTTTAAATTGCTCCACTGCCATTCAAATACACAAGTGCACACAAAAAAATATGCTGACTGGATTAAAAGTCAGGATTAAACAATTTTAGTTAAAAAGTTATAAGGTGACCTACTGTGTTTCTATAAAAATGATTATCTAAATAAATATAATTTTAAAATTAGAAACATGTTGTGCAACTGGCCTAAATTAAGAATTCCAGTTTCGATTTTCCAGAGTAAGCATTTTTTCTGCAGATGTTAGGGATACACTGACTTGCATTTCATTTTCTGCTGAACACTACTTCATTTAAGCTATTAAAATGTTTTAATAATAATCTATACATTTTTTATGCAGAGAAATCAAGAATTTACACAGAAAATCAATCATCTGCAGATAGTTTCATTCTGGATTACAGGGCTGCATGCATTCATTCAGTAAGGCTGCCTGTCTCGTGCTCACATAGACAATATAACTGCAACATGCTCCTTCAGTGAGACAGAGAACTGCATGCAAAGGCTGTATTTCAGAAACTTAGCATCCCATTCAGAATTCAGATTTCAGGTGCATCAAATACCTGTTATCTTGAACAACCAGTTCAAATTACTCCAGAAAGGGCTATTTGATGTTGATTTTCAAGAACATAAAAAGCAGACAAGGGGAACTCATCTGATCATTACTGTGGTAATCATAATGTTTACTTACAATCACTTTCATAAAAATGCAAACTGCCAAATGACTTCAGAAATGTGTACCACCTAACAATATAGGCCTTTTTCACAATTCACAGAACATGTATAGTGTTTATGTACTTCATATTTACAGCTCTGCTCTCACTTAAGTCTGAAGAGAGAATTTTTCAATCAAATATAAATGTATAGTCAGATGACTTGTGTTGCAAGCTTCACTAATTAACATGTTTATCTTTTAGTCTAGGGTTAGCGCTGACTACTCTTTTTTCCAAGCTATTAATAGACACCAGAGATGGTATCATATCTAATGATAATAATGATAATTATGAACAGATATTTTCCAATAAAATGACCTAATGCAACATATTCCATACTCTTGCTCTGCTGAAACTCAACATATTCTGATATATTCATCAAATACAAAGCTGTGGATTATCATCCTATGAAAGGTGACAAGACAATGACAAACATTATGGAGTGTGATAATAAAATCATGACATAATTTGTTTTACAATTGCTGTCAAGGTCAGCTTTCTGTAATTTTCCTCTATCTTCCCATGCCATGATTACTTTTGTGCGCACACATGAAATATAATTTAACATATGATGGCTGTGAGTATACAGGCACTCAGGCACTCATCATGTTTGAATTATATTTTACTATGTGCATGTAAACCCATCTACAGTCCTATATATAGAGAGAGATCAAAGAAACTATGATGTGTGATAAATATATACTTACATAAATTAATGAATGCACATAATAATGTCTGAATGGAAAAAAGTGTATCTTTGTTAAAACCATCTCGAAGCAACCACTTACCAATATCAGAACCTTGTAAAAGGCAATCAGATCTCCACGAGCAAGATTTTTCCTCCATGCTTACATCACCGAGGTCTGCAAGTTTCACCCAGTACTTGTCAACCAAAACAAAGTCTTTCATCTGCAGCTGAGGCAAACCCAAACTGCCCAGAGGTGATGAATTAAAGAAATCCATCAGCAAGGACACATTCAGTGCAATCTGCAGCATGGATAGAAAAAAAGGATTCAATTACGAATGAAAATGAGCAGGTGAGAGATGCAACATGATGAATATCAGTGTTTTGCTAATTCACTACTCTAATGCTGCACAAGAATAAGCTTGACTCAAACGTGACAAATAAAAGTTAAGAATAAAATTACAGCTGGAAGAGTTTGTTGCAGTGCTCAACCTGGCAGCAGCTGGATACACCAGAAAGTGATCACTATAGTGTAAAATTTATTAGTAAGACTATATGGGACAGAAAATAATCAAGATGAAAACTTCACAAACTCCTACCTGAACCCTATGAGCCCAAGGCAAAGATGTCACCATTCCAGATGTTAGAGGGACTCCAGGTTCCATCACTAACATCAGACCTTTCTTACGAATATCCATTGAAATATGATCACCACGAAGACAGTAACCAAGGATGTTGACAAGACCTGGATGTCTAAGAAAGCTGAACAAGAAGATTTCTCTCATGAGGATGTAATTACCCATGGGACCACAAAAATCTGCATTGTACACTGTCTTCATGCAAGTAATTTTGGTTTGCATGTCTTTTCCCTGGCTTTTTAAAACCATTCGCTTCTCCTCATTTCTGTGGTTGTTTTGGTTGTAGCCATTGAAGCCACCAAACACTTCTGTCTTCTGTAGCTGCTCAACAAACTTCTTGTTGCTAGAACCAATGTTTCCAATAATCTGATGATCATCAATGTCGCGACATGAAAGAGGACTCTGTAAATTCAAATCTAAAAGTTTATCTTTTAAAATGATTGCCGCTTCGTCAGGCTCTAATGTAATTTTCCAATCTGAAGGGTATAATAATGATAAAATATCTTGAATGTCTTTTATGCCTAGATTTTGTGCAGTACCACCTGTTGGAAGTACTCTTGGAACACCAGGTTTAAATTTTCTTTTGATTGTATGGAATGAGTCCTTGGGGTGTGCAGGCTGGTATCGCAGTAGCTTTTTTCTCTCCCTAGATGATAATGAGTTATCATGTGATGAAAGTCCACTGCTGTTCAAAGAATGGTATATCAAAACTGCTCCTACGAAAACAATTCCAATCACCATCAATGCAAAAGAGCTACGAGAACGTAGACGAAGGCAGCGCCGCCGACAGACCATGTTGTTATCTCTTGCCAGAGCCTCAGCAGCCTTAAACACAAATATAAATATATAAATATAATGGGTGTTTTTTTGTGCAGATATTCAATAAAATAATAACATAAAAAGGAATGGACTACAACGTGAGTCAGCAACCTTTTCATTTGCACTAAAACGGAAACCACAATAGGGAAATATATGTCAAACTGTTTTCTTCTTTTGAAGAAGAGCAGCATGTCGGTTTGTTTTTGTTTAGTTTAAAAGATAATGCTCTCTTCATGACATGACTGGCAGACCACAGGAGTCTTTGGATGTGATAAAAGTATATCTATCACAGCCTAACTGAAAAAAAATGCAACAAAGTCGACAAAGAAGTCAATCAAATATTAGTTCAGTCAAAAATATATAGGATAAGATTCAGGAAATATTTCCTGACAATGTGTATCGTCGACGGAGCATACCAAAAACTGGAGACGTGTTTACGCTGTTTCTGACATGACAAAGCATCGACAAATCAATTACTGGATTTTTTTAGATGTTTCATTTAAGCCCTGTTCTGGACGCTGTTAACAACTACACATTTTCAACAGGCGGAAATAAAAGGACGAAATCGATCTTTGCGTCAGTAAGTTGTTCAGCACAAGCCTTTTTTTTTTAAATCATACGAAGCTAACAATATGTACTGATGCTGCAGACTAAGGTTTATAACATTTTTTAGCACGATTCTCAAATGAAGAGAAACTTGATTTACATGCTTACCGTCATATATCGTCATTATGCTCATAACGCGAAGCAGTTTTGTTTACCGTGTCGACGTAGAGACGTGTTTACTCCAATTTCGGAAGATATTTTCACCAGAGTTATCTGCCCTTCCTCTACTAAATTTTTTTTTTTTTTTAGGGGGGCGGGGGAGTGTATAATTTAGAGTGCCCTCCCGTTTTCCCGCAGAAGCTACTTTATATATTCTCTTATTCTGATGTCCATAAATCAAGCAGTCGCAGTAAAACCAGCTCTACAAAAAGGCGTTAAAATTAACTAAGTAAAACAAAAGAATAAATAATAATAAGGATTTATATAGCGCGTTTCCAATGATTTGCTCAGATCGAGCGCTTTACATATAGCTAGTATACAGACTAAATCATCAACAACCATGCACCCATATTCGCATACAACAGACACACACTTCTACAATACACCCGCTCATTAATTCATGTTAAATGGCAGACAAGTTGTGTATGCTGATGGTCAGGACAGGGCTAGGGCCACAGCACGAGTTTGTATTACGCACGTACGTGGGCATGCAGAGAGTGGTCACTGTCTCCGTTCTGAATTAAAAGTGGTAAAATAATGGGAGTGTCGAAGGCTGATTGGCAATTCGTTCCAATTAGTTGATGGGGCTGTCCATATATCTTTTGTTTTAGCTAATGGGACTCGAAGATGCTTGGGGTAGCGGTCCGGTGGCGCAACGGTATAGCGCCTGTCACCAATACAGTGAAGGTCGGCTGCCCAGAGTTCATTTCTCGTCTCGGGCACGCTGTTCTTTCTCTGCACGTGGCGTCTGTTTACAGGGCTGGCTGCTTGGCACGGCGTAAAAAAAACAATCCCCCCCCCCCTCGAAGATGCTTGGTGAAGATGAGCGAAGTCGAAGACTAAAAATGACAAGACTGGCAGGTGTATGTCTAGAGTGTTCTTTCGTATGCCATACAAATGGTTTAAAAAGAACTTCAAATCAGCACCTGCAAACATACCTCTCCACCCCATAAAAAATTCTGTGTGGATGCTTTCATGTATATATACAATAATAATTTTACGGCCTCTAGTCTACCCAAAAATATTTCTATATTTCAAAAGAACACTAAGCAGTTACGAGTTCGAGAATTATCTCTATAATCGATTAAACTGAAATAGTTGTAGATAAGTCAGAGGGTTACAAAATAAGCCAGACATATCGATCGTGCATAAACCATGGGGTGCAACAAGAGACGGGATTCTGGAAAAGCAGAGTGACGTTCTTGGCGGAAATGACCTATTAACGGTCCTAAAAGGCATGCGCGACATGCTCTCTGTGTGCAACGCTTTCTGTCGGTAACGAAAATGAACGCTCCACCTACGTTTGAATCATTTCTTCTTTTTGAGGGTGAAAAAAAGTAAGTAGACGCAGACATAAGTTTGTTGAAGGAATAAGACAATGCGAATTTTTACAATAGTTTAAATAATGGAAGAAGTGATTTGGGGTAATTGGATAAGTGTTGATGTGAGATGTAACGCCAGTCACTATTTTTGTATTACTAGCCAGTACTAAGTTGCTAGCTATTACCAAGCCACTGTGAGAAGTACATCAGCCAACTGATAGTGCTTAAGCAATAAATAAAGAGATACAGGCTGAAAGTGATTATTTTCTGTCGAAATGGAAACATTGACGTGCAAGATAAGTTTTAGTATAAATGTTTATTTTTAAATCGCTTTTCAACATCTCTTTTTGCGTTCACAGAATAACTATAGAAAAAGATACCAAGGTGCCAAATGCGGCGGTTTTCACAGTCAACAAAGAGGATCACACCCTCGGGAATATGATCACAACGTAGGTGTACATAGAAAAAAGACAATTAGGAAATTGTGCCCTATTTTGAATACTTTGTTAATTAATACATTCGTTTACATAACATTAATATTAAAAATGGTTAGTACCAGAAATAAGGACTAGATTAGGGTTTGATTAGAGTTTGGGTTAGGTTTAGTGTTCAGGTTAGGATTAGAATTATAGTTTTTTATTTCATGACATCGATAACAACCTACATTAATGTGTAGTGGGCCCTCTAAAGTTTGTTCTATTTTTTTTTAATATTAAGTTTTTAAAAAATTTGGAACAAATTTGATATTAGACCATTATTACAAAGGAGAAATGCTCTACCACAATTTGTTGCAAAAGGCCTGGTCAATTTTTTTTTTTTTAAGTTTAGATTATATTTTAAAAAGCCAATATCTGTAACTCAGATGGCAAAGTAACAGGAAGTTGATACATTAATATCACTGACACAACATCCACTTACAGGCAGTTGCTGAAAGATCCACAGGTGCTTTTTGCTGGGTATAAAGTACCACACCCACTGGAACACAAATTTGTCCTAAGGATACAGACAACACCAGATTACAGCCCACAGGAGGCATTTACAAATGCAATTACAGACCTTATCAGTGAGGTTTCTCTCATGGAAGAGAGATTTAAGGTAAAAAGAACAGGGATTCTATCTCTTACTTTTTAAACTTTGGTAATATATGTATACAAGCAGTCCTCGACTTATGACGTTCCATTCCTATGTCGCATTGTAAACCGATTTTCGCTGTAAGTCGGAACATACGTACATACTATACGTAAATAACATACTGTAAGCACTTATCCTATCCTAACACCTTGCTAAAACAGTAATTATCAAAAAACACATATAAAATAAAAATAAATTTTATATAAATATAAAATACACAAAGTTCAGTTTACGACTCAAAACCACTGAAGTCGAAAAAATGCTTTATACAATAAATGGGAGATGTGTCATAACTACGAAACATTGTAACTCAGGACTGACATAACTGAGGACTGCCTGTATGTAATGTTATAAAAGTTGATGGGTAATGAAATCCTTGAGATTATTTTACAAATGTGTTTCTGATCATTTCTGTTGTAATTATCAACTTTACTTGGCATATAGCATAGATGCAGTGCTTGTTTTTTGATTTTCTTAAATATTTCATCATTTCATCTTTTATCTTGGAAGTAATTAATGTTTTATTACTAAAAACAGAAATTGTGAATATCTCTGTAGAGGGGATTTCACCTTGAGAACTGTTACACAGCATTACAACTTGTGAGCACCTGCCCCTATTTAGATATTTTGTACAGCATTCACAGATAAATGAACAACACTGTGATACTTAAGGGAAATGTTCACAATTTTTCAACAGGATGCTGTAAAAGAACGACAAGAGGGAGAGATTTAAGCAGTGAACAGTCTGGTGCAACAAGATGCACGCAACTCCTGTATGATGCTGCAATTCTTTTGGATTTTGACTGCCCATGAGACACCATTAGGCCAAGCAAGCTTCATTACTGGCAGTGAAAAGGGATGGGCATCAGTGGCCTTTTAAACGTGTTCATAACTGACAAAGCCATCGACACACCTAGCTTTGCACTGACAAGGTGGACATGATTAATAAATGTGTCAGGAAGTAAATCTTACTTTAATGGCTTAACTTCCACTGTCTGATAGAAAAGATTGGTTCAGCCCAGGAAAGAGGTGTTGGTATTTGTCAGGACAGAGGAAAGCAATTAGCAAAGCATGACTGGTGGGATAGCCAGCACCTGATGTGCTTCTCACCTCTACTGGCTCGAATCATTCTTTCCAATCGTAAGATAGGAGTTTGTCCTTTCAGCATCTTCTTTTCACCAGTTGGCAGCATCACAAAGCTGACTCGCAAGGGCAAGAGCATTTGACTTTTTCCTAAACTATCCTGCATGGGTGAATACATTTCTTGCACTTTTGGTGCAGTTGTTTATAGTATCCAAAACTGTATTTGTACATATTTACAAGTTTGTGAAAAGCATTTTGGCAATATAAACCATTTATAATCATGCAACGGCTTATTGCATTATCTTTTAGTGAATCTATGTGAGTCCAAGGCAATCTTTGGCAAGAGCAGAAAGCATCTCAAGTTATAAAGAATGTTTTTAATCTGCATCTGCAAACTGCTGTCCATAAGCTATAAATTCATAATTTAGTATTTATATACATATATATATATAATATTAAGAACTAAAACAATTATGTTGTGCTTATTTGGGAGTTGTCCTTTTCTATTTAGAGGTTAATCCTTTAGATGATTTAAAGTTGAGCAAAGTGGGCAATGAAATTCCTGTCTCTCCATCAGAGAACAAATAGTTTTTTATGATGTCTAAATGTGGACAAAAAGAATTGCTTAGGAAATTACTCCCCAAATGGCAAGATATTTGTATGTTCCTGTTAGCAAGCAGTATTAGGATCACTTTATTATCTGCTACAAACCATTTTAAGATGGCTAGCAAGTTTTTGGAATAAGGTGCTCTTACAATGCAGACTTCACGTAGTTTAACACAAGATTTTCATGTTGAATTGATATTTATTCATATATCTTAAATCATGAGTTCAGGAAAATTCTGCATGCCTGGACAGTGTCTCAGAACCCTAGACAATTTATGAACACTGCTTTCATGGTAGCTTGTTATAGAACAAGAGCTGTACATTTGTGGAATGGTACAATTCCGTTGTTTTAAGATAAGGAACCAGGATGCATCATAATTTTAAGTTGTGAGTGTGGTCTGAACCAGAGCCAGTTTAAAATAACTTGTGACAATTCGTCCAATTCCTAAATATTTTGAAATGCTGCTATTCTAAGATGGTCCAGCCTTGTGAAGATCATCCACCAAGATGTACCAAGTTTTAAGAGCAGCATAAAAAAAGGTTAGGGATAGAAACATCAATTATTAAACTTGTTACTGTTCTGAAATGCCACCTCCAGAAGGGTGAACATTTGAAGGCACAGTAAATAAGTACATTCAACAGATGGATAGATCCCTGCTGGATTTGCATGTAGCCAACTAGCCTTGATACTTGAACTCAAATGATGATACCATCTTAGTATTTAAGGCCATGCCTCATTTTCTTTTGCATTCCTTAACCATCAAAACCGCATGCTTTTTATTTTGAGTTGCTTTAGTTCTTTGATTTATGAGGGTCAATCTGTTCAAATTCCATTGTTTATACATTACCTATACATGGTAAGATGACTGCATGGTGGCTTCAGCAAGAATTGTGAATAGGGTCTATTCAATAGTTTGATACATCTTTATTGTCTACTGTTCACAACAGATTAAAATTATGGGAGCTCTCATTGAAAAGTCACATCCCACATAGTTACTACTTCATGCACTTAAACCCATCCTAGCAATGAATATCAGACACATGCATACTATGTTAAGTGATATTGCAGTTTATTTGATTGATTTGGAAAAAGCCCTTTTCTTGGCAGTTTCCATCTATGGCTAGAGGGTAGCGTTTGGAAATGATGTAGAAGTGCGAGGATTATTTGATGATGCTGTATAGATCACTTATCTTTGATCTCTCTCATCAAGCCTTATCTTTGATGGATAGAATACTGAAATACTAAAGATGAGAATGCTTTTGATCAAGATGTGGAACATTGAAGTATAGGGCCACTGGCTCTGAAATTCCTGTTGCCTTTGTGAGAAGAGGCGCTGGTGGGCTTTCCTGGAAGGGAGGGTTGTTGTCCAGCACAGTGCTGAGGTACAACTTTGCACCTGTTCTTATTGCCGATAAATAAAGATGTGTGGACAGGCTGATGTTTCTTCAGATGTGTTTACAGGAATTTTTAACGCCAAAGCTGATTTCAGAGAAGGCATTTGCATTCAAAAGTGGAATCTGTTTTTGTATTAAATCACTTGAAGCCCATTTCTTGGCAAGGAGGGGGAATGGCATAGTTCTGTCATGAGATTTAAACTTTTCAGCGGACTAGAATTTGATAAATAGTAATTAAAGTTAATCACCAGCTCAAAACTTGTGCTGTAAATGGCAGCAAGTTCAGGCCTGAAGTACTGTTAATTGGGGAATTATTCTCTCTGACAAGTTTTTATTTTTAAGTATTCGATATAATCTGCTTTTTAGTGTAGTTCCTTAAATATATTGCAAATGAATTGTGACCAAACATTTGGTGGCAGTAAGTGGTAATCTAGATTTGACTACAAGGACAATGAGAATAAAATAGATTATCTTCATGGCTGCTGTGTTATACATCACTTTGCTGGCCTAACTTTCCTTACACATTTTCAGAAAGGCAGTATACTTAGAACTGAAAGGCAGCTGTGCAGGTAGAACTATGTAAATGCACAAGCTATCACTCACTTTAAATGTCCAAAAAACCAATAAAACAGTACCAATGCTTTTATTGAATAATACATAAATGCCAATAAGAAAATGTTTAACAAGAGGACGTGGGCAAAAAAAACCTAAACATGTCTAATGCTGGTTGATATCAAATCTACACCTCCCACCACTTCTTTTACCTCAAATTTCTTTTTTCAACTGACCCTTTATTATTCTATTTAGACGCAGAATCTTAAATCATTAATGAAAAGAAAAATAGCATGTTAATATAAGTTTATCTAAGATGAAATAAAGCTTAAGTGACACAAGTCTTTTAAAGTATTCAAGAACCCAACATTTTAGAAATTATGAGCAGAGAAGTGTCTTGACATTGTGACTTTTCTTCTACCCATCTGTATAATAGGAAGGGGCTAGGAAAAAAGCAAAAATCCATGCACAAAATATAAGAGAGTCTGTCACATGCAGATTAATAATGCTTAATTATTATCCAGACACAAAGTTGAGAAATTTCTTTTCCTTTCCGTCTTTCATGTCAGCAGTTGTTAATTCTGCATGAAACAAAATCACTTTATTTCCTGCAACAACAATTGCATTTGGTGGAAATTAATCTGTAGCACGAACTGTCATTTAGAAAATACTTTTACTAGGAGCTAAATGTTTGCAATGGAAAATAAGTGCTTTATACCCAATTAATCCCTCCATTTTCCATTTAAGCCTCCATATGCATGCAGAAAATGTACACTCCTTTTTCTTTCTGAATACGGAACTGAAATTTTGTGAAAAAATAGCAAAATAACTTATGTAAATACAAAAAAAAAAAAAAAAATTACACCCTCAATATATATGATACCTGATGACTTCCTCTATTTCAGGTGCTTTTGCATTTCCATAATGATCACTTCATTTTCTGGAAACTTCAACTTTCGTGGAGGTCCTTTTTTCAGTCCAGACCACAAAAGCACTTCTGGGTTAAAATAAAACATTTAAATAAAATCTAAATAATGTCAACAAGAAGAAATTATGTTCTACTATAGTCTTTTAAAAAATATCCATGTCAATAGTGCTCATCATTTAAGCTTTTGAGACTGCCTGCTCAAATTTGTAGGCAAGTTTGCTTCATAGCTATTTCTAACACCTTGAGAATAAAACACAGTTAATACATGCATCTTTGGATGAAATCAGAAACTGTATGCCCAAAAGACTCCTTATTTACAGTAGGAAATGTTTACAATGGCTCAAGAGCTGAAAAGCATTCAGTGGCTATAATTTCTTTTGATTTACATCTGGCACCGTGGCAGAGACCATATACTAACCATTTTCTGAACCAGGATTCAGGGTGACCTCAAAACTTCCCCTCCTTGGCAGTTTGGGGTTAAGAGCAAGTCTGACATCTCCAAATTCTTTGCGCAAATCAGCTGACAATGCCTCTGCTTTGCGCCGAAACACTTGTCATGATTTGCTGAAAGATATAAAAAAATGTTGATATAAATCTTAGTCATAAAATGCATTTCCATGATTATGATTGGCACAAAAGCAGCATGGGAAAGATGATATAAAAATTTAAGGCAGTTTTGGTTACTATTAACTGGCCATTTCTGCAGTTGTTACTATGTGCATCATCTATCACTTGTTTTGTCCTTACTTTTATGTTAAAAAAAAAATTTTTATTAGACAAGTGACACTACACTTGGAATTTGACTTGAAGATGGTTGCCACTAATGACATTATTTGTACATCCAAAATATTACGTAAAAAATATCCACACATGCATGCAAATACACAATCTCTCTTCCTCAAGCATACACTACCGACACATTTCAATCACCACAGACACCAAAACACACATGTGAGCAGGCACGTATGGATGCTTGCTTGCACATCTGCACTATACATGACAAGAAAAGACATTCAATTATTTGTCCTGACGAGCCACAGAAAGACAATATTTGAAATGTGACAGTGTATGGTCTTCCAAAGGTCTCATGATCTCCACAAGTTATCACAGAAAGACAATATTTGAAATGTGACAGTGTATGGTCTTCCAAAGGTCTCATGATCTCCACAAGTTATGACTAACTGCAATGTAATAATGTATGGAATTCTACAGACAAGTGCATGTATTTGGGTCTCTTGGGGAAATTTCTAAAATACTATCTCCACAATTTATGTCTTTACATCAATGCCAGTCATGCATTTCAACATTGGACTGCCATTTCTGCTTTGTGATCATCTGCCTATTCTGACAATTTGATCTACGTTTGATTATTTATCTATTCTGTCCCCGTCCAATGATGGAAATCTGTCTTATCATCTTGGTCTATGACTGTCATCAGGCTGAGGAACGACCTGGCTTTCCCATTAACTTCACCGAGTCACAGGAATTTTGTTTGTGTGATGTTTTAGTGAAATGCACTGAAAGCCTGGCTTTGGCTGGATTATTCACAAATGAATGTAAACATACCAAACCAAAATAGCTTCCAGAAATATGTAAACTTTACTTTAACCACTTGCTACTGTTGGTGTTTCGCATTGCAAGACTGGTAAGATCTTCGATGGGAAAATTAGTTATGAATACTAAAACCCATACCAAAATTCGATAGAGATGGAAACGGTGCAGCTCTTGTCTACTTGATGTAAATTCTCTTCTTCTGAATCAATGCACGGCCTCTTTGAAGTGACATCGGATGAAGCATTTTCCACCGTTTTTTCTACAAACCCTCGCTTGCGTCTCGGTCCCATTTTTTTCCCGCGAACCAATTGAACAAAAGTAGGATTGGAACAGAAAAAGGACATAAAACCAAATAAAGATTTAAACAATATGAGAACAAAATGATTATAAATGTAAACCTAAGGCGCTCGGGTCAATATTAATTTTTATTTTTGTACATGATACTATCATCAAAATCAAAGCATTGTCCCCCAAGTCATTTTTTTTATAGATTGTACATGAGTTTCTTGGTCAACCCAGAAAATGTCGTTTTGCATTTTTGAGGGAGCTTTTGAATCCTCCGACCAATTGATCCCATGATAATGTGTACAGTCAAGTTAAAGACCAACAAAATTTCCACAATTAAAAGTCAATACGCCCTCTGCCCTTTCCCGTTCACTTTTTTTTTTAACCGACCTGCCACGCAGGGCATATATACCGCCTTTATCTTTTCGTCTAGGACCGCGGTTCTCAAACGGTGGGGCGCCCTTTCGATACAATTACAAGGGGCTTGGAAAGATCGTCTACCCCGGGGCCCGTGCTGGCTCTAGGGGCCCAGCGTATTTGTGTCACGTTTCTACATATTTTAAGCCCATGATGTCAAAAGAATACAAGTTTGTCACATAGCCTGTGCATACATGAAGCAATGATGTCTAGTAGATCTATTAACAATACAGGGATAAAGTACAAGGGGAGACGGCTGTTTAAAAAAGGGACGTTACTCAATCTTTGTTATTATCTGACGCGCCCTTTGACCCGTGGGACGAAATTCCTCGAAGATCGAGTGTGCGAAGCCAGTGAAAGTGTGTAGACATTAACAGAGTTTTTGTCATGTTCAAATTTCAGCGAATTCTTCGTTGTCAATTCAATGTACGTTTCAAAGCGACTTTTCCAGTAACTAGGTCTGTATCGGCGCATGAAGCAGAGTTGGAATTAACAAATAATGTGCATCAGATGCCGCTGCCTTTCTCAAGTGCCAAGGTGGGAAATTTCTCCCAGGAACCTCCACAGCTGGATAATCAATATTTACAAGACACGCTGCTACGATCGTTTCTGAAACGACATATTCCTTCAGATGTAAGTAAAGAATCTACAGAAACAAGACTAAAACTGTTAGTATATATAAGCAAAAACTTATTTTTAATTTAGTACTTTAACCTCCAGCGTCACAAATAACGGTATTTTAACTATAATAATATTATAGTAATCATCATCATCATTTTGTGCAGTTTTACAAGAACACATTTATCAGAAGAATTCCCATGAGAATGCATATATGGCCATATGGCTCCTAAATTACCACCCAAAAAAAAGAAAATGTCAGATATTTTTTAGAAGAGTTAAATATAAATTAATGTGATTTTTTTTATGAGGTGTTACCAGAGATTGATGCCGACCTCAGCCGATTTGGGCATCGAGTGGCCACAGACATCTATGATCTACACTTGCGTTGTGAACGTGAGCCCCCCTCAGTAGAACAGACTAATGCCTGGGGCCAGCGGACTGACAGGCTGATCACGAGCACAGCCTGGCGCAGCATGCATCACATCTCAGCAGAAGAGGGACTCATTGCACTTGCTTATGAGCGTAAATATGGTGCACACAGGTGGAGTACTTACAGTAGCATTGTGAGTTAGACATTAGACAACTTGACTCCTACCAAGATCAAATTGACAACTGCCTAAAGAGGAATCAAACATGAAAAAAACAACTCAACAACTGATGACAAAAGTTGACAATAGCCAAACATTGTCAACAAGCTGTGTGGTGTTTGAGAACTGTACATAATTAAAGCAGGTTGAAATTAATGTTTGCAATCTAAATTTGTTACTTGATTACACAAAGATCAGCTACCACAAATGGACCACAGCAAGCTCTTAACTTACCTACAGAAGCTGGACATTTCCAACACCTGCAACATCGACACACAAACCTTAGAGCATACACTGCTGTAATGTTAATGATTTCAACACCTATTACAGACTTGATCTTAGCCAGAGGACTTAAGTGAGACGATCTGGGGACCAGCAGAATCACTGAGGATGACTGCAGAGAAAATAATTTTTGCTGCTATTACATTTTAAAAATACTTTGTCTTTTTTTGTCTTCATTGGGGTGGTTTGTATCAACTTCTGTCATTGGTTATCAGTTTTACTTTTGGCAATGGTCAATTTGTTTTTTGATTGGGGTCAATGGCAAGGGTAATGTTAAAATGAGTATAGGTTGAAATGTTGCGAGTCATTGTGTTTTGGTCAAGTTGTCTGATGACCATGTCACTCTTACACCTGACTGCTTTTGTGAGGCAGGCCCACACACCCTAGACTGTATTCTCCTGTACCTTTGCAGGGCAGACCCACAGACCCCAGAACACATTTTTCTGTCCCGTTCACAATAGTAGAAGACAGGCTTAGCTGTGGCCTATGGAGCCACTTTGGCTGACAGGCTGTGGAACTGAAAACACATCTGAAGAAAAGCTCAGCCTGTCACCCTAACCCAGCTTATCACGAAGGCGGGATTTATTTGTAGAGCTTAAAAGGAAATAAACTGTTGTTTCCATTATATGAGATGGTTTCGTCAGGCCACTGGCAATGTCATTTGTTTCAGCATTTATATGTTAGCATACCATGCTTTCTCAGCATTTATCTAGCCAGGTGCACATCATTTGTGTCTGCAGCCGCCTATACCAGATGGCAAAATTGTATCTGTATGCTCCATCATCAGGTCTGTATGGTTGTCCGCTAGCTATGGCAGATGGTGCAGCAAAAATCATAGAGGTATGTGTACAGTGCAGATAACAGGCATTGACTGTAAAGTTAATCTCTGCGTAGTTTGTAGCCAGATTAGTCGGTAATGCAATGACAACATTGCCAATTATTGTCTTAATTATGATGACCATAATGTGTTCACTTAGACTCTAAACATCCCTTAAATGTATTGCTTCTATTTGTGATTAGCTAGATAATAAAAGGATTGGCAAGGCTCCAAAAGCTATGAAACATTTCACTCAGTTTAGACAAAGCTAACTGTGAAACAGTTTTAGGTGATAAGAAAATAAAACCACATTGAATGCTGTGCAGGACCAAATAAATAATTCCATAATAAAACTAACTTTATAGGCTGTAACACTCTTAAGCACACCAATAATGTATACTTGTAGGATTTGTGTAACCCATGATGTCATTAATTATTAATAATAATATTGACACATTGGTCTTTTTCTTTTTTGAAAATGTTCTAAAGCTGCATACATAGTATTCTGTACTTTATCTTGGCTGTCTTCTATAACTTACCATGAAAGGGAGCTGTAGACATTTAGGGGATGATTTACTACATGTACTACTTTACTACATGTAAAGTCATCAAATATGTCTATTGATGAAGTAAAGCCTTTGTTCATCTGCTACAAACTGGTGCTAGAAACATAACAACACGGCCATTTTAATCTGTTAAAAACATGAATGTTTCAGAACCTGGATGGCTGTTCTTGGTTGAAGGAAAGAGCCTACACCCGCTTAACATCTCGTAATCCACAGCTTTTCTGGACGTCTGGCCAGTGGATGACAGAAAAACGAGGAGGTTCTGATGTTGGTAGGAAGACGCTTATGAGTTGCTGTTCGTCACCAGGGGATGGGAGGGGGAAGAGAGGGAGGTAGTGGTTAAGTGAGCATGAATACCTGTATTGCAGTTTGTTATTCTGATCATCTGGCTTTGTACTGTACATCTTAATACCTGCAAATATTTCCCTAGTAGATAGTAGATAACAAGTTGTTTCTCTGGGTTAACTGAAAAAAAATTGCTTTGATGCCGCTTGGAGCATCTGTGTCTTTTATGAAAAATAATCCTTCCCTAGTCTTTCAGTGTTTAAAAAACTTGGAATAGTTCTATTATTCTGATAAAGTTTGCAAAGTTTTTGAAGTATAGTTTAGAACTGTAGGATAAAAGAAAACAAAACTCTGTAGTGATGCAGACTGCTATAAATATTGAATACAAAAACAGGACAGGCTGAAGAATTTTGATATTTTGTATATGTATTTGTTAGTGTTTATCTGCTTCTGGTTGCTTCTGACCTTCAGCTGGAGGGACAGAGACTGTTGCAGTGAAGCAGGCAGATGGCTCCTACAGTCTCTATGGTTACAAATGGTTTTCATCAGCAACAGACGCAGATATGACCCTTACTTTGGCCAGAGTAGTAGATGAAGAGGGGAAGACAACTGAGGTATGATGAGCTACGTACCCTTGTCCTAGTCTTGTGTTTTTGTTATTTTTGTTCTAAATTGATGATCTTTAAACACAAAGTTTCTTTTTCAATGAACCACAATTATAAAAAAATATACCTCCTGTTTAAATTTGCACATAATAATAATATAATAAAAAAAAATAATAATAATAATAAATGCAGAATTTGTAAAGCGCATACTCACACTCCTAGGGAGAATACTCCTAGCGCTTAAGAACAAGAACAAAACATGGACAACATACGAGGGACAGGAAAACAAACAAATAACATATTAACTATAAAGAATCAACAACCGTAGTAAACGAAGAATAAAATCAAATACAGAAAACACAAAGAGGTACCAAATAACAAGAACAAGAGCTGAGAGTAACATGATATTGCAAAACGAAGAGTGTGAAAAAGGACTAGCATTATGGAAAAGGTTCTTAGGAGTAATGTTTAGAAAGAAAGAGGCAAGGCAAATAAGAAGTTAAACTTATGTAAAAGATAAAGACATTTGGAATCATTTGTGTTATAAATTTCATGTTCCGAAAACAATTACTTAATAATTGCATTTAAAACAGCCATTGATGATACACAGCCTGCTATGTTGTGTTTAAGTGACTTCATATTGTGCCAGATGACTTCATGCTTTGCCAAATGACTTCATGTTGTGCCAAGTGACCTCATGACCATGGAAATCATCCAGTGCCAGTCATCCAATAGTCAAAACACTGGCAGTCTGCATTTTAAAGATTGTGCCATAAAATTTCAAATCTGAATGCAGAAATAAAAAGTTAAGCAAATTAGACAACACTTGCATAACAGGATAAAGTTACAAACAATAAAGTAATAATAGCATTTGACGAAATCTGCCTCTATTGTTATTGGACTTTGATAATGATAGTTTCTTCTGTGTATAGGGAACAAAAGGCCTTTCGTTGTTTTACCTGGAATTGCGTGATGAGTCGGGCAAACTGAATAACATTCAAATCCACAGGCTGAAAAACAAATTGGGAACACGACAGCTGCCAACAGCAGAACTCCTTCTCTATGGGGCCAAAGCCTTCAAGGTAATCATGGCATCTCTGTGTGTCAGGGAAAGTGCTTGCATTTTTGTAGGTATCTTTGTGTGCATGTGTTTAGAGATATTTTTGTTTGGGTGTGTGGGTTTTTAATGGTTATTTTTGTACGTATTTGAACATTTTACACATGCATGTGCATGTGTAGATGTGTAGAATGGTTGACACATTGCACTCGTACATGGCATATCTTTACACTCAAGCTGAATCTCCAATCTCTAGGTATCAGATGAAGGTCGTGGAGTGGCTGCCATCTCCCAGATGCTGACTTTAACTCGACTGCACAATTCCATTAATGCAGGGTCAAGCATGCGCAGGTAAAAAGCCTGTAGCAATTTGTTATTATTGTTGTACATTGTATTGAGAATAATATTTTTTATTTTTTTCTAGAGTGACAGTGAAGTATATATATTATTCATTAGTTGTATGTTATTTGTACATGTGTGTATATATGAAATTATTTTCTGTGATTTTTAGACCACATATTAAGTGTAAGGTTTATCTGAGTTTATTTCTCAGTTTGTCAATTATGTTGCCTTCTCAGCCCTAACTATTATAAATGTTTATGTTTCCTTCTCAGCAGCAAATATTTGTAATTCCCAACACAGACCAGTGTTTCCTGAACTAAGATTATTTTTATTGTCTTCAGAATAACAAACCTTGCCCGAGATTATAGCACCAAACGGAAAGCCTTTGGCACACTACTCAAGAACTATCCCCTTCATCTACAGACACTAGCACGCATGGAGGTAAAAAGTAGTTTATTTGTAAGTGAATGCAAAAAAATATGCATTCATGAATAGGCATACCTTCATGTCTTCACAAGCACCAACTTAACCTCTTACCTACCTATCTGTCTTAAATGAATTGCATGCATTACCTATGATGCTGTAGAACTTAAGCAAATCAGGAGTTTTGCATCACATGTTTAACACTAAATCTCATGTATCCGTGTGTTCGCCTGTCATAGATTTTCCATAGGTTACTATCATAAAGTCAGTATTCCAAGAATTTTGCTGTCCAAAAGTTTGGTTGGCTTATACATAAATATTTGATCTTTTCAGTTTGAAAGTATAATAAATTAAGTAGCAGAATATAATAAGGTACTGTGTTGTCTGTTAGTGATCAAATTACTGAAAGATTTCAGCAAATTATACCAGTTCTTTGCTAAATGTGAGCTTTAAAATTATTCCTTACTTTTGTTTTGTTATGTTAAATTATCCTCTTAGTTTTAGTTTTGAGCTATTTGAATGAGTTAGGTTGGGATATAAGAACTTATATTATTTAGAATTTGCATTGCTAATATAAAACCCTTTTCATGTTAGGTGGAGACTCGTGGTGCCACACTGCTGGCGCTGGAGGTAGCACGACTGTTGGGACGAGAGGAGGTGGGCATTGCCTCAGAGACAGAAAGACAGCTTTTGCGTCTGCTGGTACCTGTCATGAAGCTCTACACAGGTAAACAGGTGAGATGCTGTGGACAGGTGTTGCCGTGACCATCATATAGAAGACATGGACCTATGAGACCAGTGAAAAATTGTGATGTTGGCTTATGCTGTGGTGATTTATTTGCAGTAAATTGGTGGACCAAAGAAATGTAAATGGTACTGGTCTATGAAAGGGTTCAAAAGGAAAACTTTCAGTGATCATGATGCATGTAACATTTTCAAACTGAAAACAACTGTCTATGCAGTATGAAAGCTTATGTTAAGTGGTTTTGATGAGCCTTAGACAGTCAATTTTTCAGTTGTTCCAGGGGTCTGTTGCAGGCTGTTGCTGTTGTGTCAGAAGGTTTGGAATGCTTTGGGGGACAAGGCTACATTGAGGATACAGGACTGCCTTCCATACTGCGAGATGCACAGGTGAAATATTAGGACATTTATGGCACTGCTTTTCTTACTAGGGCTCACCCTCCTCACTGTCGCCCTTGTCTGAAGTTGAAGACCAGTTTCTCACATGGCAGCTTTTGCCAAGTCTGCAAAGATTTTGTCATTTTACTTAGTTAAAAAAAAATTAACATTGCTCATTAAAGTTTTTCCAGGATGTCATCAGATAATTCTAATTCATTTGTGATCGTATGTGTGCCAAGTTGTATTCTTTGCTTGTTTAATATTTCTTGCCTTGTGCTTCTTTCAGAATCATTTGATTATCATGCCCACTTTGTGGTTCAAAACTACTGTGGCATCCT
Organism: Pomacea canaliculata; assembly: GCF_003073045.1. Classification (NCBI taxonomy): domain Eukaryota; kingdom Metazoa; phylum Mollusca; class Gastropoda; order Architaenioglossa; family Ampullariidae; genus Pomacea; species Pomacea canaliculata. Next base: position 9,331,194 of record NC_037593.1, read on the forward strand.
ATGTATCAGAGTCAATGTATATTTTATTGTACAAGGTATTGTCATCATCCCATTTATTTGATTTAAGTCTTTGTATTGGACCATGCATTATAAAGAAAATGTCTGCAATGAAGGTCCTCTTCAGACTAATATTGTTCTGTAAGACTCTTTTCATTCTGTTCAGGTGCTGGCGATCTGGGAGGGCACAACAAACATACTGTCTCTTGATGTTTTGCGGGCATTAGCCAAATCTAAGGGAGCTGTTCTTCAGAACTTTGCTCTTGATGTGAGCAGTCGTCTGGCGGCTGCATCCAGTAATGCCCAGCTTTCTTCCCCTTCAGCTAAAGTCCGAAAAGCTGTGGAGGAGGTCCTGGGGTTTGCTGCAAGAAACACTTCACAGCTAGAAGTAGCAGCAAGAGATTTTTCCTACAGCATTGCACGAATAGCTGTTGGTAAGTTGACCATTTGTTATACTAGCCTGAGTAACCTGTTATTGTTTGTACTCATGCTGTCAGGCATGTTACCATACAGCTGTTTCATGATTATTGTTATTTTTACACATAAAATACACCAAACATATGCATGCACTTTAAATTTACCTGTGTGTGTGCGTGTGTTAGTCAGAGAGGGCAAATGTGTTAAGGATAGGCCTTTCCCTAAAGCTTGCATGTCAGCACAAATAGTTTTATGAAGACAGAGTTAACAGCAAGCTATTGATTCTTGTAGGGTCATTGTTAATTGAACATGCTGCCAGTGGGGTGGGGACCTCCCAGGATGTTCATGCTGCACAAAAGTGAGTAGTGTACATTGGTGTTGCCACCTCGGTTTACTGAGATTAGCGTTGTGGTTAAGGGTGATGTGCTTGTTAGGGGTATGAGGTGTATCATGATTTGTTTTGTGGTGCTAGTGGTATCTTTATATTGGACTGCATATTTGTGGAGTAACTTTAGTAGGGGGTGTATTTGCAATGAAAGTAAATCTGAAACTTCTGAAAGGTTAACCTGTCTCTTTTATAATGCTGAAGTCAATTTTTCCTCCATTTTTTTTTTTATTCAAAACCCTCAGTTATTATCCCTGTGCTGAATCATTTAGGCAAATTCCAAGATAAAACCGAAAGTACATTAAGTTTTTTTTTTTCTTCATATTTACTGAGACAATCCAAAGTACAAAGTAGACACATGATAATGTAGTCATTATTGGGACAGGTGTTGTGACAAGTAGTGTTTCTCATGGTGTTTTTCTTATCATGACAACACCTAGTTGCTGTCAGTCACTGGATTTCTTTTTTTAATAGATGGTGTGATCAGGACCTAACACCTGTGATAACAGCAGCCGAAGCCAGTGCTTACACATTAGATTCCATTTCTGCAGACAAAGAAATGGTCTTTGATGGTTTCTTGCAAGCAAGTCGTTTGTGAACACTGATAAGCCTGTTGTGTGACATTAGGCTGTGGCTGCAGATCCATGCATTAGATATCAAATTGGACTCCTTACCTTGATTCCCAAAATTACAACATTGATTTGTGGATGTTTTATAAATCTTCTTTACTACTTCATCTTTTTTTTCTTTATAACATTTTACCTGTCGTCTCCCAATGTCATAAATATGTGTGTGTCACCAAGTTGAAAAGGTCGTTGACAACAGTTCAGTGCTGTTCCTACAAGGTTTGCATTAAGGGTAGATAAGGGTATTATGTTGACAGTTTACTTCAAACAATATACCCCTAAGCCCCCCCCCCCCCAAACTGTTATGAAATAGTCATCCCACAAGGGTGTTTAGAATTGCTTACAACTATTCTCCAAATGTACCATGCATAAACTCTTGTATGCTTTTTTAAAAAAGAATTCTCCTGATGCCCTAAACTGACCTAAAGTAATAACTCTGGCTTTTGACTATAATTGACCTGCAACCTGCTCTTTGACATTAGCAGTCAGTATTATGCATAAATATTATGCTACAAGTTAATTTTCAGAAAATGTTCGTGCATTCAAGGAATGCAGAAAATGTTGGTTTGATTAGAGTTTATTTTTATTAGAACTCTCCATGAAAAGTTGCTCATCTTATTTCTAATGTTTAGCTAGTCATAGATGAGAACTGCTGTCATTTACATTGTTCTGTTCTTGTGTTATGGTTTAATTAGTATCACTAACAATGCCAAATTCAGTACATTTTATGCTGAATATGACTCAATCATTTTCAAAAAGCTTTATTCTTGTGAAAGGTGAACTCCATTGCCATCATATAAAACATGGAGAAATACAAATATAAGGGCTGTAGAATCTTGCTTATTGAAGGAGGTTGGATGGGAAGACAGAACACAAGACTGTGCGGTGGACCTACGTTATTTCAGATCTGACCACAACATAACAAATTTACTCTGTTGTGCACACAGTCTAGTAGGTAAATGTAGCAAGCATAAAGATTTTTAAGATCAAAATTCAAAATCGTTTAGTTATTATTACATATTCTTTCACAAAGGTCTTTTTTTGGGAAAAGAAAACATTTGCTTCTTGATGGCATTCACAAGTGCTATCAGTATTACCATGAACTTGTATTGCTGGACTGCTGGCAGACGATATTTTCCCAGTTAACTACTTAAACGAGGCAGGTTTGTACAAAGCTTCCGGTTTAGTCACATTCTTTGTTAAGGTTCGCCGAGACTAACAGCAGAGAACTTCAAAGAGGTTAAGCGTTGGTCTCGGCAGACAGACAGCAATCCACCTATACATGTCCGTGGTATTACTAGGCAGCTGCCTTCCTGATACTGATTTCAGCATGGAGGTGTTTGTGGGTAACAACAAAGAAAATCAACACTTAACACTATAGAAATGCATTATTATTAGACAGTTGGCATTGCAGGAGTAAGATACATGCTGTTCAACAGGCCGCTAGGACTTGCAGGTAAAAAGAACATTCAACAGGCCATTTTGTAGAAGTAGTAGTACATGCAAGTTACCATCCATAAGCACTTGAGGATGTAGCACAGTGGTTAAACACCAGAAACAGGTCTGCCTCAGCCACTGGTAGGCTGGGGAAAAAGACTTCCTTCAGCATTTTCTTCTTGGTCCCGATTTTCTGTTTCATGAGTGAACATATACTCAACATTTTACAAGTCACTCATTGAATAAAGAAGAGCAGTGTGTACTAATAGACTGTCCTCACACTGCTAGCCACAGTGGTCTTGGCTTGCTAAGCCATTTGGAACTCAAAATATGAAATTAATGAATATGAACTTTCTCCACTTGGAATAAGCAGAAGTGTTTCTGTCCAACCCATGGAAGGGAGCTTAAAAGTCCAAGCTTAAGCACCAATCCACTGACCAATAAACACCTGTATGGCAAGTGTTGATTCATACCCATATGCAAGAAAAATACAGAGTGGGAGAGGGAACTGACAGAGTTAAATACATTTCTGTGCACGAGTTGTACAACCTGTGCCAAAAGGGGGAAAAAAATCTTGCATGCCCGATAAGCATACCCTGCATAAATTTTTGTATACCCTACTTTCAATTTGTCAAAACATAAATGAATAAAAGAGGGAGAGGTTCTCTTTTCTACTGAGTATTCTCTATTGCCTAAAGCTTATTTACATCAATGAGAACTGATAAGTTCCAAGCACTAAATCTCTGAGAGGAGTTTGCACTGCCTACTGCAGCTTATTTATTGCAGTGCCTGGTGTAAGGGTTTCTAAATTAGCAAGCTGTTGTTTTGTTTTGTTTTTTTGTTGTTGTTTTTTTTTTTTTTTTTTTTGGTGTAACTCAGACAATCTTTTGACTTCAACTTAGATTTTGCTAAAGGATACTAACCCCTACAATCAATGCATGCAGCATTGTGCTGCAGTTTACTCCAGTTTGAATTTCTTTTTAAAGATATCTTCATCTTCTGTTATCATGTGTATAATGCAGTGTTATTGCACTGATAGATACACCATACAAAATGCTTTGTAAGCAGTCATGTAGGCAAAGAGTTCTAATATATAAAAATACTTGTTTACAGATCTGATGTTTGTAAAGAAAAGTAAAGAAGATTGATCTATGTAGATAAACCTATCCGGAGTACTACAATGTGAAAGGAAGTGCTAAGAGGGCTGGTATATAATGGCTACTTTTATCACAAAGAGACCAGACTAATTAGACATATAGACTACAGCATGTTCCATTTATATCTGGAGCACAGAATGAATATATTAAAGAACATTTATTTTCTTCAAACTGTCATCACTAAACTTTATAGAAAAATTTCCAAAAATAATTCTCTAATTTGGGGCTAAGCTCAGTATGTTAAAAATAAATGCTTTATGAAGTCATGGTGTAGAAGGAGCTTCCTCCATGTGGAATGTTACTGGCAAATCATGGAAACACTCTTGCACACATTTTGCTATTCATGGAAAGCAGTTTTGTGATGATCTGACATTCTTGCTGTGCATGCTGGGAGCATGGCTCATTCATTCACTCATTTTGCAGGGTCCAGGCATAGAATATCATATAGCCCTACCCAGCAAGGTGCACATGTATACACTTATCATATCATATTATCCATCAAATGTTTAAACTGTACATGTATACACATACCAATATTATATTACCCATGAGGAAAAAACTCTTTGGAAAAAACACCCCAAAGAAGTGAAGCCAAACAATTTCAAGAACATTTCTTGGGACATGAATCCACAGCTTCCATGTCTGGTTTACACTGATACTGTGAGATGGATGAAAAGGTCATCTTGCGCCAAAAATTTTCATCACAACCAAACCATGGCATACCAGTGCCAGGCCAAGAAGCAATGCTTGAAATAATCACAACAAATCTGCCATCACACTGTCATGTAAACACTGTAACATGTAAATAATTTGTTTTCCATCTGGTGGCCATGCAAAATGGCTGCCAACAAATCAAGGATTAGGATTCTTTCCAGCAGTGCTGGTGATAAAGCAGTGGGACAGGGACAGACTGGGAAAAGAGAAAGAAAAAAGTTTTATTTTAATTGGTAATGCAACATCATAGTAAGCACATACAACATGGACATAAGGACTTTCAACTGACGTTGCACGCTGGGAAAAAGAAGAACACGTCAGGTGAAAAAGTTCACAGCAGGTAAAAGACAGACAATATGTGGTAGGTTATGAAATTTTTAAGTACAGGTGGTGAAGCATTTTGATTTACTGCGCCCTGAATCTTTTACAAGTACAAAATAGGGAAGGATGGGGAAATTCGTCCCTGTCCAAGTGTCATCTGGATATAATTTACCTTCAAATCTCTGCAGGTGAGAGGTGGGTGTAGGAATACATCAGAATATTAAGCAGCTTTCAGATGTCTACTTCTAACGGGTAGATGTTATACACTGAGGTGTGTTGACAAGAATGGCTACACTCAGCCACCAGATTTAAAAGCATAATGGATAGCATCTTGTTCCAGAATCAAATTACCTGAGCATTACACCTGGCCATACTTCTGTCACTTGTTTGGCTAGATTCTGATAAGTACTCCAATAGTAGGACTTTTTCCCCTCTGTTTCAGCCATTAGCATTATACTAGGTCTGGATTATAACTCCAGTTGTCATGTGACCTTTCATCACACCCAGTTAATGCAGTAGTGGTCAGTTATGCAGCAAACAGCTAGAACAAGAGAGTTATGAAGAAAAAGATCGTCATTCATGGGCAGTTACAAGGCTTTCTGTGCGTGTAGATATACTAAGGTTTCAGATTTACGTCTTCTTAAGGATAAACCTGTTTTACTTGGATGGTAACAAAACTAACAACTGTGTCATTTTATAAGAGGCCATAACTCACAATGTATGGTCTAATTTTACAAAATATAATTCAAAATTCAAGTGTAATTTAAGATCATTATATGCCAAGCATGTCAAAAGTCTGGTCATAAAACTTGGCTGTGACCAAGTTGAATCATAAATCCATCACAACAGGTTTACTGAATAAAAAATTTGCTTTGATTTGTTGAAAGGCAAGAAGATTGATAATATCCATTCTTACTGCCAACGGCTGAAGACACAATGTGAAATCTCCTAGACTATGCTGACATGGTTCAAAGTTAATCAGATCATGCAAATTCTCTGAAAATGTTGACATGTTGTGATCTTATTATACACTATGCCAGACGTCTTTCATCAGGTCGATTATATATTATGGGAGAAACATAAGATACAAGAAGTCACATGCAACAGGAAGTGCTATAAAAAAGCAGTGATAGTAAAGGCCAAGGTCAGGGGAGTAAAATATGAGGCACAGGAGGAGGGGATGGCTGCCTTCAGATAATGATATGCTAATGATATGCACAAATATTCAGCTAATTAAAACGATCTGTACATTGTGGCAAAAGGCTTCTAGGGCCTCTTCAGGCATGGTCCTAGCCTTAGCGCCATGCATATTTTCATAGGTATGTGGTGGCGGGGCTAGCGGGTGATCAGGTTAAAAGTTCATGCATGTTCTACAGCAAACTGCATAAAAATGTGTTTTTTTAATTAAAAAAACTAACAAAATAATGTGGTGTGCCTATGGGAACAAGAATGCTAATATGTACACATGTGAAAATAGTGTTGCGTTTCTACTGGCACAACTTTAAAATTATTAGTTACTAAAATCAAGTCAATGTCAAACTTGACACTGTTGTCATATCATGCACATAGAAAACAGATTTTTTCATAAAAATGTGTGTTGAAGTGGAACCTAAAATGTGTTCATAATATGACAAGGTTATATAGTTGCTGTTTCCTGTCATGTGATAATAGTGGATGCATACTTCCAGTCTGTAAAGAACTGGCAGTGAGAGATTGTTTGGCACTCCCAAACATGTCTGTCAATCCAGAAATAATATGCAAAATTCATGAATTCAAAAACACTTGTATAAGTGCCAGCAAATGAGTCTACACTACGTTTTATCAATATGTTACTAGCATTATCATAAGAGGTGTGTCTGAAATGTAAGGCGACTAGGATCACAAATAATTGATTTTAATTCTAAACGACAAACTATATGGTTTTTCCTTCAAATTAATCCTCCTTGTGTCTAATGCACTTTTCCATCTTTCTTTCTCCACCATGCTTCTCTGCACTGCTGGAAAGATTCTTGTAGGATGCCCCTCAGCTCTGTTGCTATGGCCCTCTGGTTCACCACGAGAATGCACCTGTTCCCAATACCTGAGGAATCTGACGGTTCCATGCCAAGAAGATCATGGCACTGAAAAAAACCTCTGTCTTCACCTGATCTTGCTCTATGTGACTTTTTTTTACCCCCAAGCTCAAAGGGATCATCAAGGAGACCTGTTTCGTAGGCATGATCGAGGCCATCAAGAGAGCTGTACCAAAGGATGTAAGGGGCATCACAAAAAAATTCCTCCAGCAGTGCACAGAACCATGGTAAAGATGGATGGAAAAGTGTATGAGACTCGAGGAGAGATGACTTTAAAGGGGAAGACATGTAGTTTGTTGTTTGGAATTGAAATAAATTATTTGTGTCATTAATCCCGTTACTTTTCAGACACACCTAGTATGATAATGAAAAGAATGTATTGATAAAAGATACCAGACATGTTTCTAACATCATACTTCTTGTTATCAGTCACATGCTTTTGTGGTATCCCACATTTCAACATTTCATCTCCTCAAGACCAACTGTACTTAAAAAGAAAAACACATATGCATAGTGGGATTTAAAAAAAAACAAAAAACAAACAATAATAAGCCCTGATCTTAGGCCAATGTTTCTTTTGATTTGTTTTGTATACCTTGAAGGACAAGGAGACTGATATAAAGCCCAGATATTCACCTGCGGTAACATTCTGCTTCATGTATTGTTTCTCTTCCAAATATTACACATTTACAGGGCATGCCTTTGTAACTGCTGAACACTTGCCAGATGTACAATGTCTCAGTTGCTACCAAGCAAGCATGGAAAAGGTCAGATTAGGAAAATCCATGTGAATGTGGGCAACATGGAAATGCTTAAAACTGGGAAGCAGATGCACATCTCTGCCATGAGCTTTACAAATATAATGCTGAATGGAGGCAGTCTACGACATTGTGAGATGAGTCACGTGTTGACTCTGTTTCACGTTGCATCCATTGTAAATTACAAAAATAGATCATTTAAAAATTCAAGGGAAAGTTTCGTTTGGGAGGTGGAATTGAAGTAGTTTCCATCTGCCATCCTGAGGGAGGAAGACAAGAATGGATGAAGCTGGTGAAATACAACAAAACCAACACCCTTCCTTCTTTATGCATCCTCTATCAAGGGCTCGTCAATGTTGGCATCGGAGGAGACTTTTCTGAAAACAGATAATCAACGATATTTGTTAAAAATAATTTCTGCTGCTATCAATGTCATGTCAAGGTTCTGAGTCATTTGTCATGACATTAACACTGCTACCCCAGTCAAAGTGACAAAAAAAAGTATTCAGCTTATCTGTATACTCCTTGTTCTCTGTTTTCTAATCCAGTTTACCACCCTTTACCCTGGTTTCCACTCATTAACTTAATCTCTACCAGAGTTTCTTTATATTGTACTTTTGAAAATTCTCCTCTACCTTCTATTTATAATTTTCCTTCCCTTCCTTGATGGCCCTTGAGTTCTTTCTGCACTGTTTTTTGTCTCCCTGAAAGCCTGCTCCTCTTTGTTTAATAAACCCTTGCTCTTTGGTACCCAGGGTTTGTTGCTGAGATAAACTTTGATGGTTTTCTTTGTCAGTCGCATATTGATATAGTCAGTTATGCAGTCAGTCAATCTGGTAACAATGGACCAAGAGTCAACAAACACATTCCAGTCTGTGGCTTCGAAGCAATCTTGTAGCATGTCAACACAGGCTTTGTCTCACTGATTTCTTTATCGGCGGTAAAAGTTGAGTGAAGGGTTAGTATCGAGGAACAAGGCTAATCAGATTGTGATCCGAGAGACCAAGTGATGGTGGTGGCAATGGCACCGACCTGAATTTGTCCTTCATGTTGGTGTGAAATAGGTTAAGCGTCTTGCCTCCACAGGCTGTTTTTGCAAACCAAACATAATTCTACACAGCGTTTCTTTTTCTTAATTTTTGCTTTTCTCATGTCAGTTTATCCATCTTCCTCTGCATCTTACTTCCCTGTTTGTACCGGTTAAAGGAGGCTACTCAATCTGGAAACACCAAGCTAAAAGGTTTGTAGAGTTACATCCCATTATTGATAAGAAAGGGGTGTGCATTTATGGATCACAGAAGGCCCCAAAAGTAGTCTGACACTTACCAAGGTGACTGCAAGTTAAGTAGATGTAAGAACATTTGTGCCATGTATAGAATGTTCTAGGTATCTCTCACATATTTCGATCTTGCACAAACTGTAACTCAATATACATGAACACAGATTGTTGATACAAGTGGAAGGAGAGGAGGTTAACAAGAAATGGGAAGTACTTTCTGACTTTCATGTAGCTATGTCCAGGTCGCAAAACTCCTTAGTTGTGCCAGACATTTATGATTATTTCAGATAAGAATCTAGAATGAAAAAAGTACAACAGAATCAATTCTTTTAAAGTAAAAAATGACAGAGGATGCTTACCTCTTCATGATGTGTGTGAATGACTCAGGAGCTGAATGGGAACGGCCGCTACGCTGGAACTCATCTTTGACAGCACTGCTGTTGCGCAAAAATGGGTTCCGGAAAGATTTCTGCTTCAGTATACTCTTAACTAAGATCTGTGAACAGAGGTAATCAGAACTTTATGTCTGTGACAAGTAATAATAAACTGAGGAAAAAGTGTTACTTTTTCAGGATCCTCTTTACTGAGATCTGTCTTGTGAAAAACAATTGCAGAAAAAAACCAGTTTCTTTCTTGATCAACAGGAAAAAAAAAAATACATGTAGTGGGAGTTACCAGTTTTCACCTGCACATCCTCAAGATGTACACAATATTTGTGTGTGTGTTAACCATTATTCATCTTATCTGAAAGTCTTGATCTTGCTTTTTTGTGGCCTTGGTAATTTAATAAATTACATTTAACAAAACTCTAGCTTATCCATTTGATGATTAATCTGACCACACTACCGTAAATCATAATACACCTTTTGTTTATCATTACATTGTCAATTTAGACCAATACAGCACCATTTTTCTCATTCATCTTTTACAGTTTCTTTACAACATTTATATGCAAATATTATTTTTTCCCTCAAACCATTTGAGCATGCTAATAACCACACAATAATATGATGTATTCAAATTATTAATCCCCAGGTTTAAATACCTGAGAAGGAGTCTTCAAGTTACAAACTGTATGATACAGATAACTACATCAGTAACTACAGGAAGACTATTGTAGCAAATTTTTTGTGACTGGTTTCTAACCTATCATGTACTTTCCTCTCAAGGATTTTTCTTTCCTTCTCTACTCCAAGATCTACTTGCATGCTAATCCATCACACTTATTGTATATGTCGAGTTAATAATATAATCCCCCAAAATTTGGTAACAACAAATAAAGTAAAACCTTTTGGTTTTAACAATAACAACCAGATACTGAGATCAATAAAGATCTGGCTTTCCTTTTTCTTCACAGATCTATTTTATTTTTACATCTGGAATTATTAATGACAATTAACACCAAGATTTGCAATCTTGATCTTGCATTCCTCCCAGTAATCAATGGCTTCAGTTTTTTGTCAGTAGCCTTAACACAGACCAAGACAGTGATTCTCTTTAGCAATTTTTATACCAGGTGCATCTTTGCCTTTTATTAGCATTGATCTGGTTTGAATTTCTCTATACAAAGTCCAGTTTTGTCAGCATTAAATACATTCTCAGTAATATTCACACAAATGTAGCAAATGACAAAGCCAACCGTCAATAGTAATCTGGCCAACCTCCCATCTGTCATCAAATGTTGTGATGTTTCATCCATTTTTCAAATTGAGACCTGGAAATGGTCAAATCCTCCAACCACTGCCAGATGCAAAGCCTTTTCCTGAATGAATTTTCCAATCACTGGCATTTTTCTCTGGCTGACCTTGCAAAACTACTCCCAAACTTGTTTGTCTATCCCTTATACAAATTTTAGATAATTTCCGATCGACACTTTCACCACCATGCCATCTCTCCAGAATTTTCCCTTTCCCCTTGATTTTATTTTGAATTTGAGTTTTTCCAACACCAAGAGAATTTGCTATTGCGATTGCGTTCTCACCTTGATCACTCCTTTTGATCAACTTTACTCTTTTTTTTGAAGAGTTAGTGCTTTTTTCTGCGAAAGATCGTAACGAAGCATAATCAAGTGTCGTGCACTTGTAAGAAAAGACACAATAATGAACAAGTAGTCTCTTTTAAAATCTACTTAATTTATATTATGTAACTTCTGCAGAAAATCGAAATATAGAATAAATGGTTGGCCAGAAGCAATCTATTTTAAATGTGCTTAAATTTTTGTCAAGGTGCAACTTCTGCAAAATGTCGTAATAGAGCTCAAACTGTTGGTCATAAGTTGGGTTGGGGAGGTAGTCATTACAGAGATGATAGGTGGTCATAAATGGAAAGGTCTTAATAACGAGGTTTTGCTGTATCAGAGTTGTATGAGATATATCTGTACTGGATAATGATATATAAGAGACATATGGGCTGAATTTTAAAACATACACAGATGCTAAAAGATGAAAACCAGCAAGATCAGGTTGCCAAAACTAATTTTACACGATAATGATGAATTGTAACTGACCAGGGTGTCTAATTTAGGGACATGTTTGACCACGTTTTGCACCTCCTCCTCTGTCACTTCAATCAGTATGCAACCTTGCACCTCGGGAAGCACAGGTAGTACGCCATTCTTTGTCACCCAGGGATCGACCTGTAAACACACACACACCATGTACATCAGAATAAAAAACTCTGAAAAAAATTAACTGAAAAGAAAAGAAAATATGCCATAAGCTGGGGAAGAGAAAAAAATGACTCTGACCTTGATCTCTGGTAGTGTAATGCGAGTGGTGGGATTCTTGTCAAGCATTCGCTGGATCAGGCTCTTTAATTCTTCTGATATGGAAATGCTGTAATAGAGATACAGGTATGAATCTAAATTGCTGTACTCAGAATATATATATAGGCAGGATATCTGATCGATATACTAAGGTCTCCATTCCATATGTGTTGGAACTGTCAGTCTGTTGCTCAGTTCATGAAAACTCCCCTTTATTTATGGGGCAGTTGGTGGTGCAGAGACTAAAGTGCCTGTAACCAAGATCTGTCTTCTTAGCTCCAACATATAATACATTTGTGGGGGACACTTCCTCACAATCAGACTGTTGGTGGTTTCCATATCTCGTGTGTGTGCGTGCACATGCACATATATGCGTGTGGTTCATTTGATGCCATTGTATGCCTTTGAGCACATAAAATTCAAAGTATACAACAGTATTTACTTATTTATTTATAGAAAGACAGATGCTTTACATGCACTTTAAACTGTTTAAACTGCCAGCATTACAAATGGGAACAAGCCTTTCTCATCCCAGCTGGGGAACTGTATGGAAAACCCTTTAATATTATCTGGGCTGAGCTTAAAAACCACCATGAACTATGGCATATAGAAAGAGACTTACTCTTCTGGAAAAGTCACAGGATCCTTTAATATTTTTTTATGAAGTCCGAGGATATATTCTTCTTCAAATGGAACCTAAGGAAAAAAATATAAACATGATCTATAATTTTTTTTTAAGTAGAATGTAATGTTTATATGTTCAGGCTATCATACCACCAGTTCTTGAGGAACGGGTTTTTAAAGTGATGAATTACAAAATTTGGGAATCTACGGGGTCCAGTGTAAGATCCACATGCAGTTACTGGATGCTGAGGTTCAAGGTCTGGAAACTGGCATTCATAATGAACAATTTGCTGGTTAAGTTTTTACAGTCTGAAGCTTCTTGTCCTGGAGTAAACCTTTTTTTCTAATACTGTGAATGTTCCGCACTGCTGGAACCTGTATAGTTCAGTCCTACAGACGACCAGTTTCCACTGAAATCGAATCTTAGAGATCAGTGCAACAGACTGAGAAGGTAGGCTCAAAAATAATGTAATAAATGGTGTTTTTCACAAGATGTTTTAAAGCTTAAGCTGTTCTTAAGTGCAATTATCATACAGTTCATGATAACAATATTAGCCGAGAAAGAGATAGAAGGCATTGAAGAAAGTGTTGTTTATTTGTTCAAGAAAATGTTGACTCTTACTTTCCCAAAGACAAAGCAGTAGAGTGTGACACCCATGGCCCAGATGTCCAGGGCTTTGCCATGAAACTGTGGGTGGTTGTCTAAAACAGAATACCACAAATCCATCATAAGCCATCTATTTCAATGTGAAAGAGACGCACTGTAACATTTGACATGTTAGCTCCCCATAAGCTGTATGTCTTTGTGTAGTATGGAAATTACATGGCATCACCTTCACGGACATGACTTTGCATTTCTGTCACAATAGTACCTGATAGTATTACACCTAAAAAAAACCCAAGTGAGCTCAATTAGCCAACCACAAGTTGGATGTTGCTGCTTAAAGTCATATCCCAGTCACAACAATGGAGGCTTGAAAGATTTACTCATTGTACAAACAACAGCTTAATTTACACTTTCATACCAAAAGCCATCACCCCAGCATTACTGAGATATTGTGTGCACTATCTAATTAACATGAAAATACAGGCAGCAATTCTACTTGCATAATTTATCTGACTACTTTCCATTATCTACTTCAGTAATTTCTCTGACAACTTTCCTTTATCTTCTTTAGTAATTTCTCAGACAACTTTCCATCATCTACAACATAGCTACATGCACCTTTATCTTTCCAATTTGTTTTCTATTTTGTTTACTGTTTGATGCTATCCTCTAATCCTCTAGCATATATTTCACACGATTTTCAAGGTAATTCTCACCTCTTAACGTCTCTGGAGCCATGAAGGCAGGAGTTCCTGCAGTGTTAGACAAAAAGGCATCGCTTCCTTTAAATTCATTGCTGACACCAAAGTCAGCGATCTGCAAGAAAATGTAGCTTTATAGAATCCTGTTGAAATCTGTAGAACTGACAGGCTGCAATAAAATAAACTTGGAAGGAAAAATGGAGATGCAGAATGAAATGAAATTTCAAAAAACAGAACTGAAATGCCTCAGTTAAATGCCTCAAGATTGTTAGCCCATAAAAGCAGATGGAAATAGTGGATAGAATATGTAAACATGGTAATAACTACAGCTTCTACTTGTTATCTTGCCACCATCCATCCAATACAAATGCTGGGCAAGGGGTGAGGGTGGAGACTTATAACAGGATGTATGCTCCATAACTGGGGGCAACTTTGGGAGAAATTTTTTCTGCCACAAAGTTTGACAAAAGGCGGTGCTGGCAAGATAACAGATGGTGAGATAGCAAGTTGAGATTGTTTAATAAAAGTAGACTAAGAGAAACTTGCTTGATTAAAACAAAAACATTCCAAAACTCCAAACGTTCAGATTAGTAATCAGTTTCTGTATAGATAATTCTAAAGTAATGGCTGAGAGTTCACAGAGGTATAATGACCTGTCAGGTGCTAATAGTTGAATTATTCATTTTTTCTGACAACTTCATCTATGCTGCAAAATCGTCAGATTTAATTGAACTTATACTTGTGTTTACCTTTATGTGACCATCATCTCCTAAAAGCAGGTTGGAGGGTTTGATATCACGATGGATTATCCGCTGGTAATGCACTGAAGACAGCCAAAAGATTTCCTAGGATTCAAAATTTCTAAAGCATTCACAATGTCAAATGTACATGTCAGTGACAGAGGGATTGAGTGACTGGGTGGGTGTATGTATGGGTGCATGTGTGTGTGTGTGAGAGACAGTTCAACTACAAAGTCTATGAATATGAGACTTCCTTTCAGTTTTTCATCATATGATCAAGAGGTAACTAGAACAACATCAAGGTTACACCTGGTGTTTGCAGAGTAAGTTAAGACAACACCATAAAGAAGGTACATTGCATAGTGAGACACAGCAGAAACATCTTGACTATGCTGATGCTGGCATGTATTACCGGAGGCCTCTGGTATGCACATGTAGCTCTGAGGTAAATGCATTGGTATTCCATAGTCTAGCCTCATGAAGGCACAAGTGTATTTTAATAACTCAACAATCTTCCAAGTTTTGATTTTGCAAGTTATAAAGACAGTCAAAGAAAAAGCTAGTATGACAAAAAACTCACAATACTCAATGCCTTGAATAATGTCGCGCAAGTATCCTCTGGCCACATCCTCAGAGAAGGGCTCTTGACAGGGTACCTCCATGACCTCGCTGCAACAGGTGAGACATGACAGAAATAATTACACCATATTTGCCGGTTTTTTGTCTACCCATAGATCTAAAAATAATGATTTCATAAGTATGGAGCAATGTATAAATGATAACATTGCACTTTGATGTACAGATATAAAACCTAATGAACACACAAGAACTTTCATTTGATGGTCCAGAACTTGAAAAGTGTAGATGGTAGCCATGTTTAACATGGAAGAATACAACATAAATTTATTGTGTTCTATACAATCAAACAAGGTTAGAGATCAACAACGTCAGCCAAACTAAAAGCATTAAAAAAAAAATGTCAGGAAACCTACCCTTTCTCCACAAGCTCAAACACTGCACACACACAAAAACAGAATATCTCAATAATGTCAGCACAAGAATGCAATCACGTGTATCACATTAAATATACATTTACATAAAACATCCATTTAAAGATCACTTAATTCTATGTTACAATTAAATAATGTTTTCCTTACTACACAGCCACAATTAAAGTAGCTGACTACATTCGTAGGGGCAGATTTTACAAGTATTAAAAATATATATGCAACTAGTTTTGCTGCAAGTCAAGACAAAAACAACCATTCACAGATATTTTAATATACCACTGGTGATTGAGAGTTCGCATCTCATGCAAAGCTGTTTGCATGTTCTATTTTAATTATAACCTTCAATGCCTTTATAAGACCAAAAGAACCAAACATTCACGCTCTTGAAAATCCAGTCCAATGCACCTTGCTACACTAAAATCAATTCAGGCTTGTTTTGTGGGGATCAAGGCAGTCACAGACAGGCTAGTCATGTTTTAGAAGTGTTTTTCCAGATTAAAAAAAAATCCTTTGATCCAGAAAAATTGTCATGCTCAAACTTTCTTTACTGCTTCCTAGAAAACACCATGTAATCTTAGTGACAAAAAAAATCCTCTTTGAAAAGAATGGCATGTCTTGAATTCTAGTTGAGGCCAGAAGCTCAATGCATACCAAGATAAAGGTTGTCCTCCTCAGGATCATCAAGCACCTCAACGAGCTTGACCACATTTGGGTGATCAAGTTTCTTGAGAATGGCAATTTCACGGTATACTCGTTCCAGTGGGTTGGTAGGTACTCCGCTCTTGCCATCTCGAGAAGGGAGTGGTCGACCTATGCGACAGTCACATTGTTGTTAACCTTTGTTGGAAATATTGAGCACGAACGAATGACTTGGACATAAGAATGTGTTAAGCATGTTTTGTACAAAACCTCTGCACAATATTTATTATTATTTCATTCAGAAAGACAAATGTCACTCTCAACCACAGGCACAACTGCACGTACATGTGTGCACATACATATGAACAAACACACACACACACAAAGCATACACTATGCTTCAGTCATGGATAGTGCCATGATGATGAATAACAACATGTACTTTTTGAAATTTTCATTTCTTACTTACGGAAGAACCCTGCTTTCTTCATAAGTCTCTTCTTAGATAGTATTTTCATGGCCTGAAAAAAAAAAAAAGATACATTTTTACAAGAAATGTACTGCTATTAAGCTCCATGAAATAAAGTTTGATTTATAAAAGATAAAAAAAACTTTAAAGACCTCACAGCCCAGTGGCCATATAGGTCATGATTGTAAGTGGTCCACTACGTCTAAATCACATCATGTGGATGGTGAAGCCCAAACTTTTACTTTCCCTGATAAATAAGGTATCCATTTTAGCTGGAGAGCTGCTGGTAGCCTTTGCCAGCTTTACATCGTATTGTATCTGTAGCTGGCCGACCACAAAATCTCATCCTACTATGTTCCGTATTTTAAAGACAATTTATAAAGGGTCCAATACTCAGGCCACATGGGCCGTGCATTTTGTGGGTCACCATGACACAGCATGTGCAAAGTGAAGCCTGCCCTTCCTTTTTGCTATTTTAAATTGTTCAGCAACGAACCAGCCTCTCATATTTTGGCCAGATAGGGAGTGGGGGAAAGTTTTTCAGCCACAGTCCAGACTTGTCTTATAGTTGGGCACACTACCAGGCTACGGCATCTCCTTCATCCACACTATTCAGGGTTTTGGAGCTATAGCACGTCCACTACACACCTGCTTCATTCAACTGCTATATTTCAGGAGCACCTACAGCTGCAGATTTATTCCCCCTTACTGCAGAACTCAGCATTATAGATGCTCCTCCATTCCATCCACACTATCCATAATACCCACAGCTTTTGATCTATGGCACATTCACAAGTAGTCCACTATATATACTTATCCACAAATGATAGTTTGCTATATAAATCTCATGCTTGCATGAACTACACAAGACCCACATGTACACACTGCGATATGAACATGCAGCACCAGACTATATCTTGGAGAGAGAGAGGACTTACATAATGAACATCATCTTCTTCATTGTATGCAAGCTTGACAATTCCATACGATCCCTGCAAAGAAATATTAACAAAGAAATTGTCAAAAAATAATGCTCGTGTATTTGCCAGGTCAGCATATTTATGTTGGACAAAGTCACCCCTGCACACATTTTGTATTTCTATGTAAAACCATGTCATACAAGCAGCAGAGTCCCTATGAGACATGCACACACACACACAGACAATATGCAATGCACAATTACCTTGCCTATCTCGTCTTTGAGGCGGTACTGATTGAGCTGTGTATATCCATCCCCATCAGACACTGACACGCGATGGGTTTCTGTGGTTGGCTGCCTTCGAAGGCGGGGTGAGGCAGTGGGTGAAACATAAGGTGAATAGGGCAAAGAAGGAATTATGGGCCGCTGGTCACAGCTCTGGGTTGTCAAGCGATCTTCAGAGTGGCTGTACACAACTTTGGGCGCACGCTTGACACAAATGTGGGCCAGGTCAGACTTGCCACTAGCAATGCTGACACTGAGGGCATTGGATGAGGAGTTAGTCCGCCTCAGCTCACAGCCAGCTGTAGCCTCCTTTCCACCAGCACCACCAACACCTGGAATCTGCAGGTAGCTAGAAGGTTCTAGGCAGCCAGACAAACTGTGGCGACGGACGCCAACATCAGTGTGGCAGTTGTCCTGAAACACACAATCCTCCTTCTCATCAGTGGAATTCTCTGAGATCTTCTCACAGTTGTTGCTGATGTTTGATGATTTCCGTTGAAGGGGAAATTTTCGCCGGCTTGCATCGAAGGCTTCGCCAGGCACTGTGTTAACTACGCTGACACCATCTGTCCTCTGGTTCTCTTTGGACTTACGGCAGCTTCGCCCATGCCCTGGAAAGCTTCCTCCAGCAACAAACTCACTTCCTCTGCTGCCAACCCCACAGTCGACAGAACTAGATTTCCCTGTCCAGCTTCTGCTGCTCTCCCTTAGTGTCCCCTGGTTGAAGGAGGGAGGGTGAATTATGGGGCTAACGGCATTGCATTTGTCCACCAACTCATCACGCACATCTGTGCCCTTGTAGAGTGGACAGTTCCTGTCAGATGAAAACAGATGAAATGCATGTCAAACGCTGACCACCCTCTTAATGATGAGACTGCTGTTATTATGTCAGACAAAATTTAATTTAATTATCATCATTATAATTGCTTTTTATATGCAGATCTAATGAGTTAGTCATTTCTTGTGCCTTTGTAAGAATTCCTTTTTATAGACAATCTATCTTCCTTACTTACAGATACCAGGTTTCCAATAACAATAATACAATGTTAATCCTGTATGTCATTTAGAATGAAAGCTCCATTGTAATGAATACAGCAGGCAAGAAAAAGCAAACATGCAAATGAAAGCTAAAAAATGCATGAAGATAAGGTATACACGAACACAGGGGCGATAGAGAGAGGGCAAACGCAAACAAATGAAAGAGACACAATGATTAATGATGGAAGTGAAGATTGGCAATAAACTCCAAATAGTAGACGGCACATCACACTAATTACATTCAAATTATGGATGGCTCATTACACTAATTACCTTTGAGTTATGCATAGCAATTCACAACCATTTTATACCTTCAAACCTTCATCTCTCCTTCCCTGGTACCTCCTGCTGATGGCATCCTTCTAGCTCAAAAAGACACCAGTGTGTGCTAATCCCAATACATGTTGTTCACCATTGGGGCAGTTGTTGGGTGTTTTTAGTATTAATCATTTCTTCCTAAGCAGTCTTAGAGAGTTAGAGTGTTAGAGAATGAGAGAGAGCAGAGTTAGTGTGTAAAACTATAGCATGCCTGTGCAACTGACAATGATTACCATCCACAAAGTGAGACAGTATGCTCAGCTATAGACCTTTAAATACCCACAGTACATGTAGTTCTGCTACACACAAAAATTCATACCATTAAGTATAGTTATGTTTGAACAGTAATATGCAAACAGCCGTTACAAATCCGGCTTTGCTGCACTGACTGCTTGAGAAAACGCTATTAGACCCTCCAGGCACCCTGTTCCAGCTGTACACCAGCTCTTCACTGTGAACTGTGACAAAAACTAGTCAACAAGGATACCAGACCACATCAACTACAGCTTGTGATGGCACAGCTGCCACAGAACAAACCATAGCAGGGCATATCACCAACAAAATTATCACCAACATATCACCAACATGTCACTGACATGTCTTGGTTCATTAATTTCGGATTCATTGATAATGTCACAAGCGCTGGAGCTACTGTACCCATGTCCCTGTCAGAGACATGTCCCACGTCCCATACTCTGTCAGAGACAAATACTAATTATGAGCAGCATGCCAGAGAAGAACATCAGCACAACATCTTTATAGTTTTAATGATCAACTGCAACTGCTACAGCTCATCTGAAAACACATACACGCGGCACTGCATGAATAAAAGCCTCTAGAAAAGTCCACAAGCCCAATACCAAGGGTGCGCCAGTGTTCCTGCAAAGAAGTTGGGCCAGGTGATGAATAGTTTATCATGCTGGCCACTGCCGGAGCTGATAAGGCGGCTGCACTCGTGGGGGGGAGTGGGGAGTGCATGTCTCTGCTGACAGGGGAAAGACTGGCGGGCGGCAGGCCCTAGATTGCGATCAATAGCCATCACAGACTTCTCTCCTCCCTAATGGCTGGCAGGCCATCCACCCTTCACACCCTCCGCCCTTTACCTCCGTCTCTCCCTTGCTTCTCCCACTTCCCATCCCTTTTCTCTCTTCTGTCTCTCTCGTCTTTTTCATTCTCTCATCGCTCTATGAAATGTTTATATCAACCGCTGACCATATGCAGGGGCCTCCTATAGCATCATGAAACTACAGTATGATGACCTGATGAACGTCCTCTGTATACTGTCACTATAGTTATAGCTATAGTTATGGTATGATGGCCTGATGAACGTCCCCTGTATACTGTCACTATAGCATGAGGCTATATCAGAACTTTAGGTACATCAACGTGTATCAATATGTCGCCGGTATCATAATTACTACCTTGTACATTTTCGTTTCCTTACTGTTTCGTGTATGCTGTTATATTTTTTTGTTGGTAAACAATTTGTCTCCTTTTACAGCGTGTGTTAGATGCGAATAAAACCTACTGTTTGCTAATGCAGCTATCCTCGATAAAGATTCCTCACTGCCATTCTGCGTGTGTGAGAGTGAGTGTGTGTGTGAGAGAGGGTGCGAGGAGAGAGAGATCGAGAATGTGTCACATGACATGGACCTCTCCAGAGAGTTTGTGTGTGTTGCAAAGACAGAGAGAGATGTTGGAACACTGACAAAGATCAAAGGGCAGACAGACAAGCAGCCGGCCAGCTGAGAGACGATTCTTGAAATGACTGAGTGTGAGAGAAAAAAATATATTTACATCCTAGCAACGCCAGCTTTGTATGCGACAGGCCCGCTGCAGCTCCAGTGTTGTCCGACTGATGGGAGTGTCTGTTAATGTCTCGGCAAACAAGACAAGGTGATTTTATTTCCTCAAATGATGACAAGATGAAAAAAACTTTTGCGGAACTACATTCAGTTGGGAAAGTCGATGTTAGCCAACCTTCTATGGAGTCAGGTACCCATTGTCACCAGCTGGGTCGACTGGGGCAAGTTTGCTGCGATACTCGGGCATCGAACCACAGGGAACGTGGGGGAGGGCGCACTTCTCTCGGTTCGCCAGTCTCTACCACACACACTTCTAAGCACGAAGTCTTGGTTGTTTGAGCAGACAACAGAAAATTCACGTTAATAAATATTTAGCAAATGCGTCTGAGGCACGGGCTTAAAGGGCAACACGAGCGCTCAGCGAATATCTCTTAAACACATATATTCCGGTAGTATCTTAAGACGAAAAGGCGCAGGAGAAATATTATATTAATGGTTTTTTTCTTAGTTACACACGGATTTGTCAAGGAAGTGACGAAAGGTAGTATTTCTAAATATAGCTCGTCTGCACGAGCTGAATTTAAAAAGGAAAGATGCAATCCTGGGTAAAAGAAAACAGACCAGGACACCATGTGACTCCGTTTGGAGCTTTTTATTTTTTTAAACTTCAGTCGAAGCCTCTAAATAAAGTTAAAATCTGTCAGGCTGTATTCTGAAATCATTTTCTGGACAAAAACATCGCTTCTTGAACATCTTTGCTATGTTTCTTCATTTGACTAGAAGACGTGCACAGATTTGCTGGACTGGCTGTTACAAATACTAGTTATAGGCAACAACAAGGAGAGTAACTTTCTCCTGCTTTTATAGTGGCAGGTGAGAATGTCATTTTAAGATTTATCTTCTTAAAATTAAGTATAACTATGTATATTTTGCGAAGTATTATTTTACAACGAACCCGATCATAAAGCAAAAAATGTTGCACTCGTGTTGCCCTTTAAACAACAAAGACTACACACGGCGTATCTACAAGGAAGGGAAAAAATCACAGAAAGGATTGAGTGACGGTTACTCAATCAGCTTGATCGGCGGGTCCAACAGGTGTATATGTGTGTGTGTTCGCGCGCGCGTGCGCAGCAGCGAGTACGACTTCCACTAAGAACTGTTACAAACGTCGATGAAGTTGCTGCACTGTGAGATACCAAGGTCACTGCTTCCATCCTCCTCCCTCCCTCCCTCCCCAGCCAGCCTGCAGGGCTTCATCGATCTCGTGCTTAATAATCACAACCTTCAAAGTCGTTACACCTGCCTCGTCATGTGGCAAACCAGATTTAACTTTGACAAATAAGCTTGGAAGGTAGAGTAGGTTACAGTCATCGATCAGTGAGGGGCGAGGGGAAGTGGGAGGGAGGCTCACAGGTCAAGGGGTATGAAGTCTCCTAGGTAAGACACGACCCTCGACCCCGCACCAACGACAGGGTGGAGGAGTAGAAAGGAGGGAGGGGGTTATCCAGTGATCGTCACGGTTGTCAAGTCGCAGACATACAAGTACCCCTGCACGGAGCTCTCAACGGGTAAATGTCCGCACACGCCTTCTGTCACTCCAAAGACAGAGGATCCTGTTATGGGCGCTGCACACACCACGACTCCGAGGCCGTTCAACCACACCTGTGTATCCATTACAGCGACCGAACGATCGTTTTTCTTTTGTACCCCGCTCACTGCGGATAGGGCAGGCACGTGCGCCCGGCGCACGCTACGACGTCCTTGACACTGCGACCCGCGGTGTTGTGCGCAGCGCGTGTGACCGGCAGCATGACGCAGCAGCAGTTACGTAACCTCCGGCTAACCCACACGCCGCACGTTCTCGTCGGCTGATGGCCAAATGTCATCCTCCATCCACCTCTTGTCTCTAATAACGCCACACCTCCCACAACACAAAAAATAATAAATAAAGATAAACACAGCTCCCTGACCTGGAGAACGAGGGGTCACAGAGAGAGAGACAGCCCTACAGCACTTTTTTCTTGGAGCCAAGTCCCTCTCCTGTCTCTCATCTACCTCGCTGCTCTGTCTCATCTTCCTCAACGCTATACAAAAAAAAAAAAAGAAAAGAAATCGGGTACCCATTCCCAAAGCTTTCTCTACTGGGGTGGGGAGAACGAAGTTGGCTGCGCCACACGCATAGCGGAGCGGCCGGCACCGGGGTTAGTTTCCAAGATATCCACCACTGAACACCCGTTATACCATGGACGTGTATAGATGGATCGCTGTCTGCCAAGACCAACGCTTAGCCTCTTGCAAAGTTCTCCGCTGTTAGTCTCGGTGAGCCTAAACAATGAATGTGACTAAGGTTTGTACAAACCTGCCTCGTTTTTTTATTTCTTTGTGCAAAAAAAAAAAAAAAAAAATTGTCTGCGAGCAATCTAGCGATACAAGTTCGTGGTCATAACGGTATCGAACCGGTGCTACTACCGTTCTAGTCGTCAGAACTCTGACCACTCGGCCACCCGCCTTTCCATCAGCGATGCTACTTCCACCCCGCTATCCACAGATGTCCACCCTGACGACTTCCGGCAAAGAGAGAACTACCTGTTTCCTTGGTTACTGTGGCGACTGTTAAAATACTAGAAAATGTTTTTCTCGCCTTTCTCTCGCGCACGCACACTTTCTCTCACGAGGCCGAGCATGGGATGAGGAGACAGGAAGTGACAACTTACAAGCAGCAGCAGCAGGCCAGTCTACGCAGCACAGAGCACCGCCACCCGCCGCTGGTTACGTCATGAACGGTGACGTGCAGCTCTCCATCGTCCGCTGCGCCGCAGCCCCCACTGTCCAAGGCCATCGATGACGTGTCGTGGTGAGCCTGCGCGCGGCCGGCGACGTCACATGACGTTAAAGCGAGAGATGACTTACTTCTGGCGGCAGGCAGCGCCGTAAGCGACAAGCGGGTGTTACCCATGCTGACGTCATCACCGTTGGGAAGCGGTGACCGGCCCGCTGAGCCACTCCAGTCACTTGCGGGCCGGCCGTTCACATCCCTACTTGCCTACTGGCACCGCCACACGTCACGTTACCGGTCGTGGTTCGCTTACGTCACACTCCCTGACCTCCCGCGTTACTTCAACGCATGTCAACGTAATGGAGAACGTCAGCCTCGTCAGAAGGAAGGATCGACTAAGCGGGTGCCAGGGTATCTCCGCTGGTAACTTGATGTAGCGGGTAGTAAATAGGAATCTCCACTAATAATTTGATGTGACGGGTAGTAAATCGGTATCTCCACAGGTAACTTTATGTGACAAGTGGTAGTTCGGTATCTCTGGTGGTAACTCCATATAGGGGGTAAAAAATAGGTATCTCCACTGGTAACTTTATGTGACGGGTAGTAAATAGACGTCGCCGCTGGTAGCGATGTGACAGGTGATAGCTGTATATCTCAACTGGTAAGTGAATGTGACGGGTGGCGATAGGGCTTCTTGGTAATTGGATGTGGCAGGTGGTAGCTGGATATCTCAGGAGGTTATCTGGGTATCCCAGCTGGTAATTGGGTGTGATAGGTGGTATTTGGACATCAGCTGGATTTGATAAGTGACATCTGTGTACCTCAGCTGGTAATTGGATGTGACAGGTGGTAACTAGGCATCTCAGCGGGTAGCTGGATGCCAGACGTGGCGACTGCTAACTGGATACGGCAGGTGGTAGGTGGATCCGTCAGCTGATGCCCTTGTTACGGTAGATGGTCACCGGTTGTTTACGGCGGCGCCTGGATGTTTCAGTTGATACCTGGATCAGGAGGCTGGTAAGTGCCGGGTGGCATCTGGATGTTTCTGGTGGCACCTGAATCCGTCAGCTGAGCGCAGTCACTCACAGGTTGCGGGTGCCGCCACCCGCTTGTCGCGCTGCTCCCGTCACGATGACTGCTGTGTATGGAAGGAAGCCGCAGTCAGCGGCAGGGTGCGTGTGCGTGTGCGGATACGGGTGCGTGCCTGCCTGCCTGCTGGCGCGTGCCGCAGCGTCTACCCGCCTAGCCACCCTGCCGGAAGCTGGGGCGTGTCGCGGTGCTGTGGCAGTAGGTCAATGGTGTTTACTGCCCTCAGTCAGCCGCTGCAGCAAAGTCACGGGTGGAAGGAAGCCAGCGCCACTACACTCCCTGCAGGCGATTGGCTGGCTGCATTTTTCGCCGACTGCAAGCAGCAGCTCCTCCATCGGCGGACAGAGGGTCGGAGTCTGTAACTTCGTTCGCGCAGTGCTGGCACTACACATGACACATGACACAACAACTAACCAAGCTAAAACTCGTTCCACCTACAAGTCAACCCGAGTCCATAAAACTCGGCGAGGCCATTACTTCATTGGCTTCGTCTGGTGAGAATCGTGGGGACCTAATAGGTAAAAAGCGAGATAATGGCCGAAGTGCTGGTCGAGGCAAAAAATGTCGTGTCGCTGACGGAAACCACAAAATATAAAACCAGGCGGAACTATGATTTCCCTTGCTGCTGAAATCCCAAAACAGCGAAAACGCAAAGATATTCCCTTGGAACCGTTCTCCGTCAGAGATGCGAACTCTTAGCACAGTCTCAGACATTGTTCAGAAACATTGATTGGCTCTTATTAAAAACCTCTCTCAACCAAACAAATGAAGACAAACTTTTGACCAAGTTTGGTAAAACTGTTTAAATGGCGGTTACACAAAACGTTGGTCAACCTGGTCAAACGCTCGTCCCTGTGTGTGACGTCACTGTGCGTTTACTGACCTTCCTAAGATCGGGGCCACCTCGTCTGTTGAGCACCAATAATGAGTATTTCGTTGTGTCCACATGCTGCTCACTGTAATTCTCGGCTCCTCTTCCATTCCAAGGCATAAAGTGCAGAAGATGCAAACTTTATCTGCAGGACGGAAACGTGACACTGTCAGTGTCCACTTGACACCTTCAGTGGACTTGGTGCTATAAACAGGAACACTTGATAATAAAATCAGCTGGTATACTTGATGCTTGTCTAAAGCTACACTTATCAGGAGATAACATTCTTCGCTCTATCATTTGGTTTGTTTATTGTAAGCTCTACTTTATCCTGATGGTTGTACCGGCCTGCCGACAGATAGCATTGGGCATATACAGACCTGCCAACAGACTGGCATTGCCAGGATTAAGTGCAAACCTCATTCCCGCTACAAAAGTCATTCCAGGATTATGCTCAAGTCTGATGGGGACCCTTGGCAAACATTTGAGAAGTCGTTCTCCGCATTCTAGTACAAGCAGGCTTGACTGCAGGCGCAAGCGCGAACACACACACACGCACGCGCGGAGTTTTGTGTGACTCTCGACCAGACCCTGCGTTAGGTCTTGGGTGCTAAGTGCCGCCTGCAGACGCCAAGATCTGGTTGCAAGCTGACCTCTGCCCTTCATTCGCTGCTGGGCGCTAATTCAGGGAGACACGAGAGCTGTTCCGGGCCGCATCTCGTCGTGCCAGCGTTCCTGCACTGATGACTCGGAGTGACGGCCCCTGTGAGACGTAACCAATCGCCCTCGGCAGTGACGCGACACAAGTGGTGAGGACATGGCGCTGGTGTGAGTGACGTCATGCTAGACACAGGCTAGACCTGACATGACAAACCTGTTGACAGTGACGTTACGGGGCATAGAGAACGGACATTCTAAAAAAAAAAAAAACCAAAGAATCTATTAATAGCGCCTCGACCACGTGGATAATTTAATGAGGAAGGGAGGATGACATTTGCAATGTTTACAAGAAAAACGGCCGACAGGGTGGGTGGTGGGTGGTGGAGAAGTTTTCAGCGTCCCCACCCCTCAGGAGGAAGGAAAGGGAGGACAGTGATTGTAAGCCCAGTTCTGTGATTATGTTATTGTATGTCCAGATGACTGCGCAGCTCGGTCTAGCGGCTTGAGCCTTTAACTCGCACGACGCGTGCAGCTCCCCACCTCCCCACCACCACCACCACCACCAGCATCTTCCCTGTCCCAAGCAAAGACGACAGCAGGAAAACTGTTCATTAGACTCGCAGCACGCACGTACGACGAAGTCGCACGGAGGTTGGTTTTTTTTTTCGGGGTGCGCGTGCTGGCATCTCTGTCGGTCACACCCTGGGGCCACATCCGTGCAGCTAGCATGGCTTGTGTGTGTGTCTGTGTGTGTGTCTGTGTGTGGAAGACTCACGATCTGAGATAGCATGCATGCATTAGCTAATGAACTTTGGGAAATGCCTGCCACCTTTGATAGCTGGATCGAACCGATTAGTTCTAATGTTGCACAACAACAAATCGTGCGCGCGCACACCCACACCCACACTGTTCCTCCATGCAGCCACGATGCAATCGTTCTGACGAAATCTCTTTTTTACAAAAATCATGGGAAAAAAACAACAACAACAAAATGAAAGCCGAAGCTTTCTAGGCCATTAACCTCTACTGTCTTGCAATCAATACCCTAATGTGAGACCAGACGCTGACGTCAGCACAAGTCTGTCCTGGCCTTTCTCCGACTTCCGTCCCAAGCCACCCCGAGGTCATAGGTTATACAAGCGTCATGCACGCAGCAACACTACAAGACATGCACGAGTTCAAAGTGTGAGCATCACAGTATGTAGAATCCTACATGACACCCGTATAACAGTATTCTACATTACCTGGGTATGAAGGTTCCAAGCAGACGTATTCCCCTGACCCTACTTCAGCACGAGAAACCCTAAACTGAATTTCGGCATCCGGTAGCAGAGAGGTTCGAGACGACAAACGGACTGAAATGAATAATTGTCAACAAAGTCTGTCATCATGGAGTGGAAGCACTAATGCAAGAAAGATAACCGTGATGTAAGCTGTCAATAAACTTATCTCTGTGAGAAACAAGAGCCAGCTGATGTTAGATACCGGAAGTGGTTTACAACTCAACAGCCAATCACAGCGCACTAAATTATTGTCAACAAAGTCATGTAAACAGGTTTGATGCTATAGCTGAAACCGATTCGAGTCGTTAACCACCCCAGCCCCCGGGGCGCATATCTCGTGATGAAGGGTTGTCGCGCTTGACTGGCCGCCAGGGTCGCGCGTCACGGGGTGGGATCCGCGCACGCTCAGGGGAGCCGTGTACAGATGAGTCGCTGCTTCCTCCGACACTTTTCATTACCTCCATGGTAAAAAGGATCCGCGGGTTTGTTTTTTTCTCTCTCTCTCTCTCGCTGATATTAATGAACGCTCGAATAAATCTGACAGCTGACGAGCTCCGTGTCATAATCTTTATGCATGAGTTTAAGAGAAAAGGTCCCAAAGGTAATTCCAGATTCACGATTCGTGATATTTTATGTTCAGCTGTCACTCAATATTACAAAAATATCAAACGTCTGCTTGGCACACACTTCATTTAATAAAAATTAAAGAAATATGCTGCAGCATTCAAATTAAAGGGCAATAAAATAGTTTTTTCAGCAACCCAGAAATTTTGCATAATGAGGAAATAATTCAGAATCTGTTCAGAATCGACCTGCCTTTGTCTTTTAAACAGTTTGTTCAACTGGTGTATGATGGGAACACGACAGACAAGATCAGTATGGCACTGGAGGTCACAAAGTTCATGAAAAGAGTTTGTTCTTTCCTTCATTCGTACAAACAGAACTCACTGGGTTCCCAAACTCGCTTGACAACTTTCCCCAGGCTTAGTCACCGGACATTTGTGTGACAGGGAACATCTTTGTGATCGACCTCAACGAACTCCAACAACGATATAAACTGCCGACGGTTGAGCCTTCTTGTTCTAATAACCTTATTAATTATTTAACCACGGTATTTACAAAATGATTCATGTCTAATACATGTTTGCTCAACGTATATGTTGTGATGATATAATGATGTATAATGCAACGAAGAAAGGCGACTTTGTGTTTCAAGAACAGTTTGCGGAACTCTGGTCAGAAGATAAACATTCCTGGAGGCTAAATGTACAAAAATCCGTCAGTAGTGACACTCCTCAATTTTCCACAAGAAAGTCTACACTTCTGGATGCACCCGTTCACCTCTTACATCTAAGCCATCGTTAACGACAGCGATAAAATAAGCGGCTGTACAGTATCAGTTACAGGTGAACTATCCTCCAGCGTGAGAGAATACCAAACCACGCACACCACCACAATAAAACTTGATTTTGTTGTCCAGCTGGGTTTTGCTCTTTTGTGAAACATGTTTTGTCGCTCCTTCAACCAACAACTGTCGTGAACTTTTCACCCTTCACAAAAACTGAAACTTTTTTGGCAGAAGCAGAAACTCAGGACTGAACCTATGACTAGGATGGGACTATTTGTGGTGGTGGTGGGAGTGGGGGACACAAAGATGCAAAGTTCGGGTCCGACCTACTATCGATGGCACATTCGTGTGCTTGCGCTCCTGCGACACTCAAACATCGGTTAGACGATGTTGAAACAAAAAGATTAGTCATGCTGCGCGACATGTTTGTTGTTGCCAGTCCGGCCTCTAAGGCAGCCGCCATCAATGTTTTCTCACGACTCCAGCGCACGCGCCAGCCGCGTTATCTCTTATTTTGTACTTGTTGTTACAATGTCACGGGCAGCTAAGTTCTAGCACTAATTCATATTTTATAAATTTACCACGGTTAATATAAAAATATATTTTTTAAAACAAGTACACTTCACACTTTCGCCAATGGGCCAGTCCAAAGACGTCCGCGGGCTGTACTTTGTCCACCCGTAGTCTATTTGTTTTAAATGGTGAATTAAGTGTATATATTACACATTTATCTCTACAAGAAAAGGCTGTGAATGTTCGTGCAATAGCGGAGTTTCTCTCTCGTACCACGAGGTGAAGAGGACAGCCCAGTGGTTAAAACACTGGCGTCCAAACCTAAATGCACTTGATACCTATGTGGCGCAACAAACTTCCCCCACTCTACCCAGCTGTCGGTAATGGATACCCGACTCCATACAGGGTTGTGGAAGGTAAAGAAAGCAGCGACGGAGATGGTCACCGCCCTCACATAATGCTGGTCTCCAGAAAACTGATGCCTCGAACACCTCATAGCTCAACGACTTCAACAATAAAAACAATAAAAAGTCCGGGCACGACTTTACCTTACCTTGTAACCAGCCTACCCTGGGTGCAAACAAAGGAAGACACTGTTTCCAAACGCGACGATTAAGCCCCGTGGTACAGCCTCGACGTACTTATTTCGACAAGTTTCAACTATGAGTACAGTTTATTTATTTATTTTGTTTGTTTGTTTGTTTGTTGAGGAAGCATTTCAAGATATTGCCTCACTGAACTGTTACCTTCGCCGACATGAAGACTTGTAACATCTCAGTTTCACAAACAAACAATGATTCGAGGAAAGAACTTTGGCGGAAGACGACGCGAATCCGAGGTCTGGTCGGTTGATCTGACAGTGATACTCAGCCATGATTCCAATAAGCTCAATGGGTGATGAAGGAATGAACGAGAGGGAGGAGAGCAAACTAGAACCAGCGAAAACCCCCCGCCGTCCAGCCCTGGACACGACTACAGGTAGTCCTCGACTTACGACGGGGATCCGTTCTTAACGCGGCGTCGTAAACCGAATTTCGACGTAAGTCGGATCATACGTTTATACAGTACTGTACCATAATAACAGTACAGTACTACAAACACTTAGCCTATTCAAACACCTATCCTAACACAGTACCCTACATAATTATCAATAAACATAAGTACAGTAAAATATTGTGCAGTACAGGATGCTTTGTTATCACTGTGGCTTTCATAGGAGCAGATCCTGTCACGTGTTCAAGGATGCGATCTTTATCCTTGATAATCGTAGCGACAGTCGACAGAAGTCCTAATGACGTGCCAGTTTCTGTTGCTGTTTCCCCCTTCTCAGATTGCCTTATGATATCCACTTTCACCTCCATGGTGATGGCCTTCCTTTTCTTTGATGCACTGTTATCAGATGAGTCTAAATTTCGTTGAACCTCGTAAGTCGGATTGAGCGTCGTAACCACGAAACGACGTAACTCGAGACCGTCGTAACCCGAGGACTACCTGTACTGATGTGCAACACGTGGAGAGGCTGGCTGTGCCGGAAGCTGGCTAGCCGCCATGTTGCTACTCCAAAGCCAGTTTGTCTCAGTATTAGGGATACCCTGAAATTGAATTTTTCATAAATTTGTCAACATTGGATGCTTTAAGAAATAAAAAATGCTTTATTTCTATGATTGGGAACTTGAGAGTTAGGTGTCTATCTGGTTATGGGGTTCACGCCGGAGTTAAATGATGTTACGAGTTATACTTGCGCGGCGGTTTCAGCATATTGCTACAGAGCGCGTGCATGGTCTATCCCAGGGGTGGGCAATTAATTTTCCCAAGGGGTCGGATGAGAAACTGGGATGGTTCTAGAGGGCCGGACTAATATAGTTAACTCAGTTTTACCCAATACTGTATATATAGTATATTTACTGGTGGGCGGCCAGCGGGTGTAGCAATATGAATCGTTGAGCCATATGAATCGTTGAAGCGAGGCATTCGAAGAGAATGTACTGAACCTAACAAGAAATAAAATACTAAAAAGTTAAATTTAACAGTTGATAAACAAATGAAACGTTTAGGTTCAAATTATTATAGCTTGCAAGTGATGTGGTTAGTGGACTATTTTTGTTTGATATCCCTGCGCGAGTGGGTGTTTGATCGTCTGCTAAAGAGTAAATACACGTCAAATTTAAATAAAAACAACATGAAAAAGCTAAACACATACAACTCACGCTTTATTATTGGTTTTGATTTAGTAAAATACCACGAAAATGTCTGCTAATTCATTCAACAACCCTAGAAGATCCATAGTTTCTACGCATGAGCATGCCTCGCTTCAACGATTCATATTGCTCAACGATTCATCCCGCTACACGGGCGGGCCGGTCAGAGACAGGGGGCGGGCCGGATCCCGCCCGCGGGCCGGCGTTTGCCCAGGTCTGGTCTATCCCATAGTTTTATATCAGTTGGTACAAATGTCACGTACCAGAGTGTGGTCTGAGAGACGACAACTGATACAGATATCGCTGTTGGTGACAAGTGTTTCACCACTGAGCTACTGCCCTTGCCCCACCGGGATTCTGTAGGGTCGTTTGAAATAGGCTGAAATTTAAAAACTGCTACAAAAAAAAGGAAAAAGCTTGCTATACCTCGAGGCACGTATGACATCCATTACCTCCTGTCATTTGCCTCACCCTCCCATCATGTCACGACTGTTCACAGGCCTACAGCTGCATCTGCTCACCCCCCTTCTCTCAACACACGCAGACACAGATCCATGCTCCTAACCTCCCAAACTAGTCGTTTACAAATGACCAGAGTACTGTATTTACAGACCATACTCATGTTTCATGTGATAACCATTTTTATACGTACTTGATAAGCATGTGTACTGGATAGTCGTGTTTCCTCCCTTGAGCAAAAAAGCAAAGTTTTTAGAAGAAAATTGAGAAAAGGGATGAACAATGTCTGCACACCTAACTGGAAACAGCTCGGGAAAGGCACCTCTGTACATGGCGGGGCGGTGGCGGTGTCGGGGAGGCGGAGAGTAGAGGGAAGGAGGAGAGCGGACAAAGAGCAAAGGATGTTTTTGAGCCAAGCACGCAACAGACCACCAGACCGTTTTGCTCTTTCTATCGTCTGGAGACCTCTCTACGTGGCCTGGGAACCAATGGACTGTAATTAAAGTCGTCGAAGCTTCAGTAAATCTCGTCGTAAAGCCTCAGCCTTCGAAAAGAACAAACGATTTCACTGAAAAACAGCGAGGAGAATTTTAATTCCTTCCATTCTCTTGATACAGTAATTCTCTCCTTCTACTACCCCCCTACACACACCTAACCCCTTACAGCCAGCCTCTTGGGTTCGTTTCCAGGTGCAAGACATGTTTGTACAGGCTAT
Organism: Pomacea canaliculata; assembly: GCF_003073045.1. Taxonomy (NCBI): domain Eukaryota; kingdom Metazoa; phylum Mollusca; class Gastropoda; order Architaenioglossa; family Ampullariidae; genus Pomacea; species Pomacea canaliculata. The sequence goes on from NC_037593.1 coordinate 9,364,191, forward strand.
CAACAGTTGCTAAAAAGCAGCGGGTCACATGGCATGTGACGTCATTGCCCCTCGCGTGCCGCAAATCAGAGAAGGATGACCGGGGGCCAGGTGCACCACTCTTGATGCCCCACCTGGATGATTAAGAGGAAGAGACCCGCTAGGATATCTGCTCATGTTTACAGCAGTGGAAGAGCAGACTTGACTGCTCGATCACGATAACCCCGGAGGTAAGCAGAGCACCCAGCCGCGGGCCGTCCTCCTCTCCCGTAGTCTTGCAAGCTGTTGGATGAGGAAGCAAAAGCCAGTGGTTGCGTCGACATAAATAAAGGTCTTTCAAGCAAACAAATGTCAGTGATAGGTAAAAAAACCAAAAAGCAAAACAAGTTCCACTCACTGTCTGGAGGTCTGACGACTGAGCATCTCTGCCAGCTGACGAGCGCTAGAAGACAACACAGAGGGAGCGGGAGAGTCACAACATTGAAACACACGTGTTGCTTACACCACCACACGCCGTGCAACAACACACTACAACCTTACACATGCTACAAGATCACACAGTAATGCTACATGTACCACGTGATCACACGCAAGCAACAGTCTATACTTACAGAGGCGCTACAATGACGACCATTCAAGGGACACTACTGTCAAACGTTGCACACTTGCACTTCCGAGACACTGTAACGCTCAAAATTCCACACAAAGCATGGCCAGTCGGTCAGCAGGGTCAAGTCAGGTCTTTCGACTATACGTGGACTCTTTGTATGTACTTGCTGATTACAAAGGATTGTTTAGATCATCGATTTCCGAAGCTGGCCGGTTCGATACCTTTCCCCGGTTGACCAAGATGGAAACCTAAAATTTTTCAGAGGGCTGGGGAAGAAAATGCACAGATCACAGTATCATCGCTAATTATTTAAAAAAAAGCCGGTCTAACACCTACACTAGGTTTTGAATCAGTCCTGCCATAAGGTGGCTTGGTAAATGTACGTTTGTCCAAGCATGTTTATTTTTGATGTTTATTTTTTGTTTTCAGAGGATCCAATTGCAAAAATAATTGCGACGTACATCTACCACTCACAAGAAACGTGTTCAATGTCAGACTTGTGGACGGTACTGATGAGAGAGAACGAGAGAGAGAGAACGATGAGAGAGAACAAGAGAGAATAAAAAACAGAGCGACAAGGAGAAATGAATCGGGAAGAGCGCGAGCACATCACGAGCAGGCTCACCCCGTTGTCGAACAAAGGTTAGGGAAGGGAAATCAAGAGAACATTTCACTAGCTCGCTACACTGTCACCGGGCTTCAATGAGCCTGACTCAGATGAAGCGATAGATCGACAGTAAACAATGATATCAGAACCGGATGGGTCTAGTGGCAGTAATCCATCCAGGCGAAGCCGAGTACCCGGGTTGTGTGAATGTGAAGGGCCTGACTAAGGGCTACAAGTTTCTAGAACGCGATTCCACCTACCAGCGAACATGCCACAGCGATCTGGTAGATAAACCAAAAGGCCGAAACGGCTCGTAATACTGGCGCGTGACCCTTTTACCTTGACTCCACTGACCGTGACGTCATAAACAACACAGCCACACGTGCCACAATATCAACAAAGAGCGCACGCGCGCATACACACACACACAGACACCAACGCGTGGCGAGGTGTACTACCTGATGAGCCCTATCTTGGGTGGCTTGCGGGGCGCCGCAGGCGGGTGGGCCGGTCCGCCGGGCTTTCCGGGTGGCTGTGCGGGTGGCATGGAGCTTGGCGTTGAGCAGAGACCACTGGCTCCTGCAACAGGTGTAGTTAGAGCCGTTCAGGTGAAAGCACACACAAACACACGCACAGACATCTGATCTTCACTACTCGTGCACAGAAATGTTAGTTAGTCAGAGCCTGCCATTACACCTGTAACGGTAACAAGTGTTCGTACTTGTGTACGTTAGCACCGACACCCGGCACACGCAGCATTTAACCAGGTGTTCAAGCCGTCAACCTGTACTTTGTCCCAATAACAAGTGAAACAAAACAAAAACACAATCCTTACGATTGCAGAAGTTTTCTTAACCTCTCACCGCTCGACCCATTCATTTAACAGTTGGTCTTGAGACAGGCTGGAGTTGTCTAATCTCACTCAGGCACTCACAGCCTGCTCTCTCTAACTGCCTTATCTCTAAACACGGGATCTTACCAGTCTATCTCTGTGTTCTGTTGACAGTTTGCTTTAGTCTCCTACCTAAAGCCTCTTAGTGCGCGTCCAGCAGAGCTAATGGCGGTGTTTGTTGTCTTATTAATTCTGTCACAACAAATATCTCGAGAAAACGAGAGATCTGGTGCAGAGGACATAAAGGGAACACGTGACATCATTGTTAACAGCTATACCGAGAAGTATATCGCTGTTAAACAAAACCGATTGTGAGCAGCCGACCTCTTAGGTAGTCAGAGGTCGACAGTTCAAGTTATCGGCCCGTGGCACATGGAAGTTCGTTATTTCTTGACAATTACACATGTCCGCCATCCGACATTAGGTCTTACTCATGTGTCTCCCACCAGTGTCCTCACAGAAACTGGATGCAGTGCCCTGACATCAGATCTGCATCGCAGGACGACCGACTTTGATTGGTGGTAGTGGTGGTGGTGGTGGTAGTGGCGGTGGTAGTGGCGGTGGGTAACGGTCTTGACGTTACAGGAGCTCTCTAGAACCCTCGCCCTCACCACCTCAACCTCTTCCTGCCGTTCTGCGCAGGTCATTCCACTCTCCCACTCACATCCAATTCCAATCAGCGGTGCACTGAAGGACTGACCGACATTGACCTGACACCTAAAGATTTGGTTCGGAGGGGGCAAGGGGGATGTCTGCTGCGCAATGCACAAACATTCATATCAGTATTCATATCAGTATTCATATCAGTATTCAGTTACTATGGCGCACAGTCGCAATCAAGGCGATGGCTATGTTGGGAAGGAAAGGGGGGAGAGTGTGTGATGGTGAGAGGAAGGGGAAAGTAACAATAACACCTGTGGAATCAACGGTCTTACATCGACTGTTCCATCGTCGGATCAGTTACATAACCTCTGGTTACATTTCATACCTAGTCTAAGGACGGAGTGATTGAGTGTTGAGTACCGTGTACCCGATGATGGAGGCGCTGACACTGGGCGGTTAGATACCCGTATCACGTAGACTACCTCGAGTTTGTGTAACTGTGACTCCTTAGAGGGCTTATAGACCTACCGGACGGGTGACATATTTCGCTAAAAAGATTCCCTTCATGCCACTTATTAATCCCTTGATTATGAATAGCATTTCACACTCGTCACCGCTACTGAAGATCGTCTGATGAACCGGATGTCTTTGTTCCACCTTCTGGCCATTATTTGCTAACCATGACAGCGTGGACACCACCGGGTGTGACATCACACGTTATTCGCGAGATCTTGCAGCTCTTGCTGACTATAGGTGCAAATAGGCGCTGAAACTTACAGAATATATTTATTTTATCTATACCTACTAGAACCTGTTTAAAGCTCGGACAAATCAGGTAGGTCTTTAAAAAGCAGTGAGTTAAAAGGAAACGGGCGCCATCCACCCTTCAGGAGAACAGTGCGGCATCTAACACTTCACTTTTTTAAACGAGCGAAAGTTGACGGGACTACTTACAGTTCAGGGTCTATTTCCCAACAGGCGAAACTCTAGAGAAATCAATTCCGTTGTAATCATTGTTTCTCTAAATAAGCCGACCCCACAACCTGCATGCTAAATGTTTATCACCTTTACAAGCAGCCCCTCACTCCTCTTTCAACGTTCATCTCTCCTCTTAACCATCCCCCATCCCCATGTTCAGCCCCTAACGTGCGTCACAAGACTTGTCACCAAACCGTCCAAATCGTTTTCTTATCTTTTCTGTTACTAATAGACCATCATACCCTTATCAGGAGTGAGCTGGGCATTGCCCTCGCCAACTCCCTCGGGTCTTGTCGATCGACGAGAAACGGTTTTTGTGGTACATTATGGCAACCCGACATTTCCACAACCACCTTCGCCAGTCAGGCTGGCGGCTGGAGGTAGGGCTGGAGGTGGGGAGAGGGAGGAAACGGAAGGGGAATGCAGCCTTAGTGGTGATGGGGATGAGGGTTAGTTCGACTTTTTTTTTTTTTTTTGGCAACAGATGTCAACAGCCGGGTTTAAAAAAAAAAAGGTGATGGTGGTGGTGGTGGTGGTGGTGCTGACGATATTGGATTGCAGATGAAAAATCCAGTTTTCCGTTCCAGTTGTCACCGCACTCTAACTCCTCACGATCTCCCAGTCCTTCGCATTCCATTCTGCCGTATCGCTATCTCCGTTGACAACCAACGGTGACAGGAGCTATGCAACAGGACCCGGATGTGTTTACAGATTCGACAGTTCCCCACCTCCACCTCACCTTTAAAATGAAGTAATTATCACAACGAAGCGGATGTCCGGAAGCGCTCATCCCCGTTAACCACCCATGCCCGCTCTTCTTTCTCTATAGCAGGGGTGGGCCCGCCAGTACATCTATAAGCTTTTTTTCAAATTGGAATATACTTATATAATGTAAGTCATATTAATAATGTAATTCTGCGGGACGAGCAAGGGACGTCCGTTACGGGATAGACAGGACATGGCGGTACGGGCACGTATGCTTCTCCTCGGCTGCCCACGGCATGTATGGACAAGTTTGGAGAATTGTTCATGCATGTGACCCTCACCCCAAGCCGAGGATAGACCCCTTCTAGAAACTTTCTGTTATAAATATATATTTTACAGATTCCAACAGTTGTTTTTCTAAGGTTTTCCTAGGAGCTGAGCATATTTTTCGGCACCTAATTACGAAAAGTCGGATGGTGGTCACTCAAGAGGACAGCAGTGCCAGGGCATGCTGGGATAGGGACTGGACATGTTGCAAAACTGATAACACGCTGTGGCGAAACCACTTCTTGGTCCAACAAAGCAGGCTAATTTTAAAGTAGATTATTGTGTGTGGACTATGAATAATGTTATAAATATCAAAATGGTCTTTGGCGAAAAAAGATTCCCCACCTCTGCTCTAAAGGTACTAAAGTTTGAATCCATCGGGCTAATGAGTAGGAAAGGCAAGTGCTCACACTTTAATGTAGGAAAACAAAAGTAAATGCCAGTGTAGACTATAAGTGTAGACTATAAGAACAGTGCACAGTGCCACCTGCAATCAGTGTACACCAGCCCTGCGCACTTGGCAATACCCCAGACCCGTGGTTATGACACGAGGGTAGGTTGTTGCCCTGGGTCAACGTGGGGAACTCAGGACAACCGTCTTGTTGCCGAAGTTATAAAGTGTGTTCAGACCTCGCGGATAGGTTTACCCAGGATCTGTAATAAAGTGAAAGCAAAACTCTTCAGGGGTAAAGAAACACCATTTAGTGTCTGCGGGGAAATGACTAATACTTGCTTGGTGACTATGGCCCCTGAGAAAGCAGGGGACACCAAGTGGAAACAAGGACTAACATCAGCAAAGAACACTGATGACCTCACACAGTTCCCTTCCCCTTCATCCCAACACACGGCGTGTTCCCCCTCCATCGCCATTCCATTCCCTCCCACTCCTTCTATCTCCATCCCCACCCCCAGTACTTTCCATAAAACAACAATGGGAACCTAATTAGTTTTCCTCTTGTTTTGTAAGCAGGTATTATCGTTATTGACGTGCAGCGACTGGTTTTGTAAACAACAAGCGACAGCTGGTGACGTGTCGGACGTGCGTTGCGGTGCCGTTGCACTGGTCCGGTACACAGGAGCGGCAGCCTGGAGTGTTGTGCTGTGGCTGCGATGGACCTGTAAACATGGGGCTGCAGCATGCAATGTTGTTTTGTGGTTACACGTCCCCTGTAAACACCAGGCATTCATTTACTAACACATGATCTTGTACAAACCAAGAACACAGGCGGGTTTGGTGTTTATGTTACAACGGCGCGAAAGGAGGAGAAAGAAAGATGATCTGCCTCCTCTCCCACCCACCCACCGGCTTCCTGTCTTTAGTTTACACCTGGGGTAAACCACACCCCACCCACAGCTAAGTCGGATTTTGCAAACCATTTCTGCACATGCGCACGATCTGCTGGTTGTTTACAAACACACACCACTGTTTATTAAATAAAATCAAAACACTCACACCCACACCTATTTCCTTTTCATCGACTTTCCTCAAAAATGGTGCCGATGCTGTAGTTCTGTAAAGATCTTTACAGATGACAACGGAGCTGCCACACAAGGAAAGAGCCGGCGAGAGAAAGAAGAGAGAAGGGTCAAGATAATAATTTCTGGACTGGACAGGGGTGGGGTATTACAGGTGGCAGCACGTGCACCCATGTTTTTCTCCGTGGTCCGTGGGTGAGCCGACTGTTAATGCCAGCGAGAGCAGATAATGCCGAGTGTTTGTGCAGCCATCGCGCCACCCACTTCTGCGGCTCACATTACGCAATCACGATGGCGGTCTCCACAAAGCTGATGGACGGCCTGGCGGGTAGGTGGCGGTGGGGAAGGGGTGGGGATAAAATCGCTGAGCGGTTGCGCGGTGCAGCTTTTGTGTACCCATCACCACCGCCAATCACGGGACAAGCTAAACAGTTGAGGACGTGGAGACGACAGGCGACATTTGCCTCGGCGACACAAGAAGGTCGCATGCATTAGCGACGAAGAGTGCTTTGCGAAAGCACCCGATCCTCTGTCTGTAACCTACATTCCACCCGCGAGCCTGCGAACAGGGCGTACCCGAAGTATGGAGCTCCATCCGTCACTGGAACCCGCGCTAATTAGTGTAATCCGCCATCTTGATAAGGATTTAGGGACACGGAGTTAATTGACTCGTGATCTTACAACGTGAGTGTAGGCACAATGAGCTAATCCCTGATCTTGGAATGGGATTAAGGGCCACTGAGTTAATTATTATCTGATCTTTGCTTGCGACGGGATTCAGGAACACCGAGATAATTAATCTGCAATCTTTTGACAGGGTAACGAGACACCGCGAGAATAATCCGAGATTTGCCAGCGAGACAGCGCCTTCGCCAATTGCTTATGTCAAAAGTGAACTGAGCTTGCTACCGGCGATGATGATGATGATGATGATGATAATTATTATCATGATTAAGACATTGCTAGTGAGTACACCGTCACCGTCACCGTGTTAGCAAACTCAACTCGTTGACAGTTGGAAGCCAGCAGATGACAGATAATATTGTGGAAAATGTTTGGTAATAAAGGGTGTATTTCACTGAAAAAATACTTTTGGTAGAAGATGATGGATAGCACTGGGAAAAAATACCCGGCACAAATGTGGAAACTATCTGGTATAGATGGCGGGTAACAGTGGGGAAGATACCCGGAAGAGAAGAAGCAAAATCTTAGGTAGGGTACACAAGTGAGACTACATTTTAAAAAAATACTTAAAGCTAAGGGAGGGAAGCTGGAGGAATGTACGAGTGTCATCGTGCATGAAGCTGAGCAAATATTTAGTAAAGGAAATAAACAGACTAAGGGGGCATAAGTGGCACGCTCTCTTCTTGAAAGGCTGTGGCAGGGGGAATAAACTGATATACAAACCATGAAAACTAAGATTCCACGTCTTTCATAAACTGAAGAGATACGGAGAATGGAAGGTGTAGAAATAAAACCACGGGCGTTGCTGGATCACGTGATCTGAGTCAACAAACCATTAAGACGTGTGACTTGATGACAGTCGTGTTCAGAAATGCTAACCACGCATGCGCCTGGAGGTCCTGTAATGGCCGGCACACACGGTCCAGCAAGGGGGACCCGTGTACTTAGGGACAACACTCTGTGAAAGTGTTCTCAACAAACATCGTCTAACTTTCGACAAAGTTTGGCAAAGCTGTGGGTGTGCTCACACGAAGCCAGTGTCCTTCGGGACAAACTCTTGACACACTACAGAGTAGGTCAAAGTTAAGTCCCAACTTGTTTACCAATACAACAGGAGTTTCGGACACTTCAAAGACTTCAGAAGGTTGCTCAGTTGAGAACGACTGAAACATGAGGCGCGAGCACGCACACGCACGCACAGTAGCATGCATCGGGTTGATGTTTCAGTTTCCACACGAGGTGATCTTCTGCATTGGATCCCGTGATCTTGGAACATATATTAACAAGGAGGCAATACTGTTCCTCAAGGAAGAAGCTGTGAAACCAAGAGATGAAACTAAAAGTGATGAAACTATCAATGAAAGACTGATAGAACCGACAGAGAATGTACCCCTACAGGTGACAGCAGGATCTGAGACAAGACCGTTAACGAAAACTCCCTGTTGCTGTTTATTAAAAATTCCAGAATCCAGTGAGTTTGCTTGCTTGGATAGATGAAAATCTGAAACTATCAACTATCAACCCTGAAACATTTCCGAAGGATTATGGTGCAACGGGGACCCACGACAGCAGAAGTTGCATAAAAATTTCATCGAAATCACCGAAGCGGACATGAACGCGACACGAAGTAGAGACAGAGAGGAAGGAATAAAGGAGGGCAGCGAGAGGGTGATAGAGGCGGTGGGGGAGGGCAGCACTGGCCCTCAGCAATGTAGTAAACAGTAGGGAAGCAGGAAGAATGCCACGTCTAAATATAATGGCGCAGCAGCCCAAAGGACTCGCAGCAGAGGAGGCAGAAAAAAATTATGCAAGATGTAACCTTTAAGACAGGCAAATGAAGGGGCACTGTGTCCCGAAGGCGAATAGTTGCAAGGTTACACCGTTGTTAGGGGAAACCACGCTCGTTATTGCTGGACACGAAGCCCCCTGTGAAGCCATATGCACGACGTGAGGTCAAAGGTAAAGACCTTACAAAAAAGACAAGACATACAGGAGCACAGACTCGCGGAACTCAGGATGTTGTAGCAGCTAGGGAGCTAGCTGGATGACTAGTCTCTCGGACCCTGCTTATATCCTGTAACTAGTTTACATGAGTGCTTCGTAATAAAGGTTTAGTGCCGCGGTTCTCAACCGGTGGTACGCGTACACCTAGGGGTATGCAGGGGTACGCAGTGACATTAATAAGCACACGCCTTTATGAAAATAAGTACTTTTATGCGCTTGAGTACACGCGGGCATACTTACACCCTCTGGGGGTACAGCCACGAAAAAAGCTGAGAATCTCTGGTTTAGTGGGTGCAGAGTGGGTTTTCAAAGCCTGAGTAACGCTCAATACAAGATACTCTTTCGCAAAAATCTTTGTCAGTACCCTACTCCATTTCGTAATCGAGACATACGCCTAAAACAAACAAAACAAAATAAAACAAATCCCTTGGCAAACAAGTAAGTAAAAAGAATAACACGATTGTGTACTTGGCGTTAAAAAACCTGGGATACGGCCTCTGCCTAGGGACCATACATAAATTTTGACCCTTTTCGGTGTAAGGTCACGCTTGTACACATGTATACAGAGAACGGAAAGTTATTTGTCGCGATTTGGAGATAAAGTACACCACTTTCAGTTTTATCTAGACATTAACAAAGAAATTGCACCCTATTAGACTTTTATTATTCAAACTAGCCTAGCGAAGTCGAGTGCGCCCGGCCCCTGTTCGTGTGTACCCGAGAGCAAGGCGGTTGAAAGACTCACCAGTGCCGAGTGTTGAAGGACCCGATGAAAGAACTTGCCGAGTGACGTATAATCAGGAACAGGTAGGACGGACACCTAGGCTAGATATGTGGACCCATCAGTGAAAAGAAACTTTAGTTACTTAGGTTGGTTTTTTTAAAAAAATTCAATCCAGCTCAAAAGACATGATCATGGTATTCATAGAGTATGGAAAATCCGAGTTTTCTAGCCTTAGATGACCCAAGCCAAACCTCTCCTGACTACCATCACCCCTACCGCCCCACACACCCACGGTCTATTCGCGATATCATCGTGCTACGATATGCAAGACAAACGTCTGATAACCGCGGGAACTGATAATCGACCCGATTAATCGAACGGCCTCGCTAATGCATTGAAATGCATCGATAACAGCCGCCGAGACGGCAGGCGACCGTTGTTGCACGCTGTGCCGAGAGTCGCGCGCTGCATGCGCCGTGGTGCGTGACGAGGTGACCTTGACTTACCTGCCGACTCCGCGAAGCTGGGGTCCTGACCGCACGGTGGCTCCTTGTCTCCGTCCTTCGTCGCTGCCTTCTTCATCTTGTAGCTCCTGTACATCCCACCGTCACCCCCGTCATCTCGTGCCGCCACCTTTGCTCCGACCGCTTCCCTCCCGCCTTGCTTGACGCCAGAGTTATTGACAAACAAAACTGACCATGCGAAATGACTGTGGCGCACCAACACTCCGTCACAGCTGACTCCACGTGACTTGAGGGAGGATCGGCGTGGGTTTTTTTTTTTCCCCCCCCCACGACCACTTCCTCGTGATCAGTGCGGTGGCACACCTTTCTCCGCTACCTGCGGCGCACCACCACCGACTCGACTGTCGCTCACCGCTCGAAAGCCTCGCCGACCAGGCTTGAAAAAAACCTCCTCGGTCTTTCCGACGGCGGGCGTGCGACTGGGTTACTCCTCGTTGGGTCGCCGCCCTTCGCAGCGGGCGCGCGCCGAAGAACGCGCGTGGCCCGTACGTCTTCACGCGCCAGCCGTGGCCCGTACGTCGGAGCGCCGTCTCGGGCCGCTACGTCCCCGCGCCGGCCGTGGCCCGTTACGTGGGAGGCCACTGGTTGTCGGGACAGGCGCAGCTGTCTGTTCCAGTCGCCATGAGAGGACTGCTCCCCTGGCTGACCAAGCTGGGAGGGCGCCATCGATAAGTAGTGAATACAAATATAAACACTCGGGGCGTTCTGTTATAGACTACCGGCATTACTCCATTAACGATCCCTTCTACCTCCCAACGATTCTTCCTGTGCCACACACACACATGCGCGCGCGCACACACACACACACCGACAGACACAGCGAGCGGGAACATAAGCCAGCAGCCCGAGGATTTATACCTTTGGACCCAAACTGTCTCTCAATACGACTTCCGCAACGTACGCTAGCTCCATAACCGTGAAATCTGAGGTCACAGGTCAGCATGTGAGGTGGGCAGGGCATGCTCAGGGGTCAGTGGGTCCGTCTCGCATGAGCAGTTTTCCTAAGATGATTAGGCTGCATGGAACCTTAGAACGCACGAGGGCAGGAAGTAATAAGTCATGTCATGTGATGTCACTGAATACATTTCGACCACGCTACTCCAACTACTGAGCTAACTGCCATCACTTCATGCACACATGACTCACACACCACTAAACACCATGCCATGCTCACATGTCACAAACCACTTAACATCATTTCATGGTCCCGCCAACCGAGTCCACAAATGTCGCACTTCCCTGTTTCAAAGTCCACGGCAATCAACGCACCAATTACTATTTCGCAATTAGCAGTCCACCGATTACCAATCATGCTAAGTCTATAAATTACAACTTGAATTTATGCTTGATAGCCACCAGTCCACAGATAACCGTATCTTCATCATAAAATTTGCATAAATGAAATCTTGATGTGCTGACCAGCATCATCAGATGTGTACATCCAAAATGTCCTCATGTACTCTATCCGCTGATAACGACGAACCGCTCGTTGTCTATCGAGCTCAGCGCCTTCTTCGTCTTCTGATCTCAACGACTTGTCACAATACACACATCCATGAACCAGGAAGTCTGAGTTTTATAATCTATTAATACATTGATGCACCACAAAATCCTCCTGAACTAAATCTCAAAAAGTTCCCTAGAACTCGGATGAATCCGGTTGGAGCTACTGACGGAACAAAGAAATAAAGATAAGCCGGCATCCAGTTTGGACGCCTCTATACTTCCCTTGCGTATCGTATCAATAAGCCTGCAAAAACAAACACATAAACAAACAAAAATGAAATTAATGTCAGCATTGAACCGCATGGCCAAAGAGTTTGAATGTCACAGTCGACAGAAAATCGACCAAGAATTTGTCACGAAACAAGTTTGTGGGGTCTGAACAAAATACTTGTAAGAAAACCTACCGTGCTGCTTGTCATTGATAGCACCAACGACAAAGAAGAAAAGGAAAGCTGGTAGCAGTTATCATGAAAACATCACAAACCGCTTCCTATTCCTACTTTATATCAACTGCTAGTTTCAAATGCTGTTAGTAAGTATTGACCAAATCCATGGAAACGCAAGTCGCCAACACCCTTGAGTTATTTTCTCTACCACAAAATAACAAACATTGATATCTGTATTATCTGAATAAAGAATTGAAGGATAATTATATCTTCATCTCGGTTATAAATCATTATTGCTAGAATTTGACAGAATAAAATCAGAAATAACAAAATGTTAAAAAAATAGCAGTTCGACAAGGTAGACAACTTGCAACAACGAAATTATCCGCTCGGCTGTTATCAACCTTGATCACAACAATTAATGAACAGGCAGCCGAATATGATCTCACTGGACCACTGACCTGAAACTAGTCTTTGATGAGTGGACTGGAGGCAAAAGAAAGCTCAGCTCGTCCAGGCATGCGAGATGCTGTGTGGACGGGAAGCAGAGGGAGACACTAGTCGACTGGAAGCAAAGACATCAGGCAAGACAACTTGTTGACACGCCGAAATGTCCTCAGACCTCGCACACCACCTTGGATACCAAGATGCACACCTTCCTTGTGTGCCTTTCACATTCGTTTGGCTTTAAACGGATCTCTGTTGTCTTTCCATCCATCTTGTTTTGTTTTGTGTGGCTATCCACTCGCCTGCAGGTATTTATCAAAGTCGTGACACCATCGATCAGCCCCACACAACCGATGGCTACTGTGACAAAATGCAACGTGCTTTGTTGACAACAGATCTGTTCTTGTGCAAGCATCTTAAAGTTGTTGCTTTTTTTTCAAAAGAAAAAATCGATGGAGGCTCACACGAGTCTCCATCTTGCGCCAAGAAAAGCGGGTTTTACTTCTGTGCCTTCTCAGGCAAGGGAACTCTTGAATACCCTGTGGCCAAAAAATGTAATAAAGAAATAAAATTAAAAAATAAAAATAGTGGCTAGAGAGGGGAAAAAAAACAACAGACGAACAAACCAGACTGATTCCTTCTCTATTCTCTCTTCCCATCTCGCCATCAAACATGATAGCCACGTCCACATATTAACGACTCCATTTTTCTCTCTCTCTCTCTCACACACACACAGAGTAAGAAAAAATGGAGAACTGACAATTAGATGAACTGGTGGATATTGTCATCTAAATACTTCAAGCTGGTTAGGGTGGGAATCAGAAGCAGAGTAAAGTCTCTATCGATATCTCAATCGATGAACCTGTCTCGCGCATCCTGCCATATGGCGGTTCTTCATCCGCCTCCCCTCCCTCCTTCTGACTTGTTGCACAGACGACGACGCCTGCTCAGAAAACAGCAGAATAAAGTTACCAGAGTTCTTTGTTCTGTCACCGGTGAAACCTTTTGATGTGGCCGAGTTAATTACCGACGGCAATTCCTGTACAGAAGGAAGGCTTAGCTAGAAACTCACAGACATGTCTATGTGAGGTCGCGAGTAAGTAGAATGAAGCACACTGCACGGAGTACACGCGGACTGCACCAAATAATGTGGAGGTATATGCAGATCAGAGAGAGAGAAAAAAGAAAAGGATAGACAGAAAAAATAAAAAGGTGGAGAAAGCGAGGGAGGAAGAGTGAGAAAGAATGAGGAAGAGAAGGATGGTGACAGAGAGCGAGATGAACACGAGGGAGAGAGAGGGGGCGAGAACGAAGAGATTGTAAGCGAGAAAGAAAAGAGATAGAAGAGAAAAAGAAGTATGAGAAAGTTAATCGCGAGGTAAAGAAGAACGACGAGCATCACATCGATTAACGGGACGGGCGAAGTTCAGCAAGGAACATGAGGGGATGGAGGAAGGGGTCGGGAACAACAGTTGAAGGATGAAGAAAGAAATGCGTGAAGGCGGCCATGAATAATGTTGCACTTTTACCGGTGGTTGTGCTGGTTCTTCTTTGATTGTACCATCCATCTTTATTGCTTTGAGCCACTTCATCTGCCTAACTGCCCCTGTCGTCATCTAACACTCCGTGCTGTCTTCATCTTTCTAACGCCCCTGTCCTCATCTAATACTGTGTGCTGTCTTCATCTTTCTAACCGCCCCTGTCCTCCTCTGGCTGTGGAGGCTGTCTCGGCAGACACTTGCCGTTATCCCCAGCTCCATCATTTTGTGCTCCTGTGTCTGCGGTGTGTCCCAGAATCAATCGCCTTCAGGAAAATATTGATGAAATGGGAGAAGGGAAGTGGAACGGGCGAGAGCGGGCGGGTGGGAGGACAGAGAGAGAAAGAGATAAAGAGACAACAATCTGATTTTTTTAATTGAGAGAGAGAAAGAGAGTGACAGAATGTTTGTGCGTGAGAGAAGGAACGAACGAAGGAATGTTTTATTGATTAGGCCACTGACCCTAACGATTCACAATGACTCTGTACATTGCATAAAAATATGTTGCAACGTGGGTTGTACAGAACAGCATACAACTACACATGTTGGGAACCTGAGGGTTACACAGCTGGTTATTGGTACTATGATATACATACCTACAAAAATAAAATACAGTTTGCGTGCGAGAGAGAGACGAGTAGCTCAAATGCACGTGCGCACACACACATACACGGGGTGGGGAGGACAGCTCAGCTCTGTCGTTGAGACTGGAGAAGGCAAGCAGGGTTCAGCCCCTAAGGTGTTTCACGTGCTGGTCAACGTGGCGACTAGAAGGTCAGACATCCAGTGTTCGAGTCCAACATAGTACTGCGTCATAGGTGAGGTCATCTGGTGACGACGATGGAGAAATGGCGTCATGAACGCACGCACACGATAACGTCAGGGACTGTAATTAGCTATGAGACATTGACCTCTGCACTTTGTGCACACGGCGCACGCCGTGGTTTGTATTCAGGAGTACGGAGGGGCGGTTCGAAAGATTCATTACTTCACACCGTCTACCTCCGCAAGCTTGGTGCAGAGCACCTCTCGTGTATACTTTGCCTATCTCCTTACTGTGCTTCTCAGCGTATTTCAAGTCGAAAGAAGAGCATGCCGCATGAAGAATAAACACAAGTAAAGTACAATGATTATTACAATTATTATTTCTTTGTAATATCAGATTACACAGACCGAGATAGCTTCTATTTAAGGAGACAGAAACTCACGGAATAAAAATAAGCATCTGAAGCAAGGCCAAGGGTATTACGTACAGAAGACATTTTTCGCCTTAATATCGATTAAGGATAAGGATCCTGCCTCAGGGCCGGACGTCAAACCTCACCTGTCCTCCCAGTCAAGCGGTTACAGACCATTAACCTACTCAGCTAGACAACATGAAATACTCGTCTTTCCTCACCTGCTCTTGGCTTGTACCTCCGTCACGTGGCCACAGGGAAAACCCTTCTTTAGCCAGAGAGAAGGACACGGCGTGCCTCACCTGGGAGTGAACTGACAGCCATCAAGCCACGGCGGTTGACGTGGTGAGCTTTCCCACAGCTGCACTGCAGTTAAGCCGCCAGGGTTCGTTGGCTGCACTTGTTGCTGATGCTGATGCTAGTACTGTTTTACGTTAGGTCCTTGCAGCAATGTGGGTGGGCTGGGGAGGGACCGATCTGGAGAATGTAGTTCAGCGAGTTTGGAAGGGGTAGGGGGATGGAGGGGACAGCAGTTGACTTACTGGCGCAGCATGTGCTGTACGCCCAGCGATAGCATCACAGGTATACTGTACGCCGTCGGACGCGCCGCATCCGCGGCTGCTGCTACTGCTGCTGCGGCTTGCTGCTTGTATTGTCCCAAGTGCCTGTCGTCAGTCGCAGCAAACGCAAGTCCCGCTTAGCAACGGACGCGACGCCGCAGCCAGTCTGTCGCCGCTGGCGCGCGCCATCGATCAACACCAGCTCCCGCGCGCACTTCTAACGGCTCTCTGCGGCGCAGCATCACTGGTCCCGAGGGAAGCAGCTGTACTCCCCCCTGCCCACCCTCCGTCAACATGCAGTACGAGTATGGATGCACTCTGCCGGGGACATTCGGTACTAGTACAGCTGCTTGCGGCTGTCTGCTGCACAGAAGATGGCACCAACACAGTGGCAGAGAAGAAAATGAAGAAGCAGGATCCACAACAGATCCACTTCCCACAGACTGACAGCACCGTTACAAACGTCTGCCTTTGCTAGGTACGAGTACACTCCTACTTTAACACCGGCGTACAGTCCCACTACAAACGACTTCAATAGCTCTCCCAACGACTTTAATATTCACTCGGCTCTCCTTTCACACGGATTTCAAATACCAATGCAGTTCGCTTTTATCTATTCACTGACGACACTACCCCTCCGGTTGTTCAACTATGATTTCAGTACCGAGGCAAACACGATGGAATGTCAGCAGAGCGTGTCCCTCCATGAACTGACAGATCTGCGACAGGTGCACATCGCCAACACTTACCAGGTACCCACAGTGTCTGTCTGCATTCGTCCAGGACTGACAACACCTGTTGTGGTGTGATGCTCATTGTCAGGTGGGGTTAGGGACAGACTACAGAAGGCGTGCCGACTGGTGATGTTGAGAGTGTACCAGTCGGCCATAATATCAGGGGAAAGTGTCCACATACGTTCCTGTACAAATTTGTTTAGAATACATGTTTATATTGCTCGTATTTAAGGATTTGATTTTTTTTTAAATGCTGAATTCGTTTTATATCTCTAAAGGACCAACAGACATACACGCGATTCTGTACAGACAAGTGTGAGTGAATGAGCGGGTGAGTGAGTGAATGAAAGATTAAGCGAGAGGCCACAGAAAAAGAGAGACATAAGTCTAGAGAGAGATAAGAATGAGACAGAGAGAAGAAAGAAAGAAGGACCACCTGTCAGTCTATATAAAAATATACTAGGGGAAGTGAAAGTAGACCAAACAGACAAGAAAGAACTCGGAGAAGAACAAAAGACTATACTGTATGTCAATCTACATATAAATATAGAACTTGGAAAAGAGGGAGAGAGAGAGAGCACCAAGCTACAGTATGAACACTATGTTACGATAACTAATTACAGTCCCATGACGAATGTTACATCACTTGAACTGGCACCTCACACAGATATAGTATATAAGTATATACAGTGTTCCCTCGCTACTTCGCGGTTCATATATCGCGGATTCACTACTTCGCGGTTTTTTTTGAGTGAAGTATCGATCGATATTTTTGTGCTGGGAATTATCGTTCTACAAAATACCATAGATACTTCAACAGGAAAAAGACGAAAAATGTAGCTGTATTTGTATTTCTATTAAAATACCATGGTTATTTTGTAGATAGAAAGAAAGAAACAATTGTGTAACAGAAATCCATTGCTATGCGTAAGCGACGAACCATGATTGTTATCTCCCATCTCGCATCAGTTTTTTTGGGTTTCTCTGAGTACAATTATATTTTTTTTTACACTAATTTGTTATTGTAGTGTATTAATACCATGATTAATATATGACTTTACACTCACATGATATTGTTTTACATGTATATATTATTATTGCATGTATGTCCCTACTTCGCGGAAATTCGTTTATCGCGGCTGATCATAGCACCTATCCCCCGCGATAAACGAGGGAACACTGTAGTAAGTAACCGCTTCCAGGCGGTGCGCCATGTAGTCGGCGCTACAAAGACGCATCAGCAGGTGGGGTGGGGTTGGGGAATAAAGGTGAAATAAGCAATGACTACGCCTTTTCTACTACCTGTTGAAGTCTTGCTAATCAAGAGACCGCATCACAGGCTGTGCTCTTGTATCAGCTGATGGCAGGGGTGGAGTGGGGTGGGAGTGGATGGGTGCTTGTCAACCTGCGTGACGTGCCCCTAGCTTTCCGCATGGTGACAAGGCAGTTTTGCTGCCGCTACCTAGAAACTTCCGCATTAAAAAAGAAAAGTCACGTTGTCGTGCACGTAACCATTGATGTTTCACAGAACAGGACACGTGCGAGGGCTGCGGTGTTGAAGTTGTGTCTCCTCCATGCAGCATAGACCACATCTCCGGCGGTCGACTGATAGTTGTCCGGCAGCCCTGGGTCAATGCCCGTTATCGCATCAGCATCACACACGGTGAACACCATGGATGAGGTCAGAAACAAGATAACAACACATAAATAAATCCCATCCACCGGAGTGAAACCCTAGACAGTGAAAATCGCTTCCTTCGGTACTAAAGAGACCGAGAAGACAGCACACTGGTTTGTGGATGGACGGAAGAGAGAAGACGTTGACAGTGACGTTAGATCAACCAAACGCCTTTCGGAATCGATACCGCGGCACAAATAATTATGTCCTCACCACCTGCATCAAAGTCGGTTTTCTGTTGACGATCCACGGTGGGACTGCAAGGTTTCCTTCAGCTTCTTCGGCATTTTCTTCTCACCTTCCCCTTCCCCTGCTCTTCTATAAACACCGTCCTCCCGAAGCTCAGTTCTCAGATTCGATATCAGATGATATCAGATATCACGCTATGCTGTCATATATCCAGGATTCTGCTCCATTTTCATCTCAGGTGATTTATCACTCAGTCTGATTTCATCAGGATGATAGCAATTTTACCACGTGATTTGATGACAGAAAACTTTACACTCCTGTCTGACAATTCCATACACTGTCTAGTTTGGTATCCAAAGTTGACATTATTATTTGATGTCAAACAATTCTTTGAAATGAGACAAGTTTACACTCTTACTTTGGTATTCAAAAGTTTTATATTGTTATTATATGTCAGACAATTCTTCGTTCTTACTTGACATCAGACAATTTTTGCACTCTGACTTGACTTTGGACAATGTACTCTTATCTGAAGTAAGAAAATTCCGTAAGTATTTACGTCAGACAGATCTTCATTCCTACTCCCGTAATCCTGTTTGATGTCAGAATATTTCGCACTTACCTGGCGCTAGAATATTCCACACTTGACATCAGGTCATTCCCTTCAACTCGGTTTGACTCAGAAAATTCGCTCAGTCTGATACCAGGGACACTAACACACGAAGGTTCAATCTTGAAAGTATTTGTGTTTTGGTATACAACATTTTTCTCCTGTCATAACGCAGATAGTTATGATGGTAAACCAAGGTGCTGTGATTTCGTTAACAAATAATGTTAAGACACCATGGCAAACTAAACGGGAAATGGCGATGGGGGCAGAGATGGAGAGAAAGAGAGGAATATGCGAGAAACAATAAGCGCACAGCACAAGACACGGAGGAAGGTGAATGTGATCGACAGGTGGCGGCGCGTCTGATCAGCTGGCACGTCCACACATGCGACTCACCTGATCCCATGCCACCAGGTGAAGGGTTGTCACCCAGATATCAACAGTCCCCATGGTCTAACATACTATCGTCAGATTATCACTCCAGTCTTCCCCTACACACTCGCGTTTTCCTTCTTCATGATGACGACGAGGCTAAAGACAGAACAGAACATTGAAAACATTACTGAACGTCAAAGTGAGAGAGAGAGAGAAGAAAAACGTTAATACGATGATAATGATGATCACGATGATAATTTTTAAAAAAAACTTTTATAGCACATTTCCCCGCTTGGCAGCGAGCTCTTACTTAGGAACAAAAATAAGTAATGCGAGAAATACAGAAGGACACTTTAGAACGACAAAAAAAAGTGGTTTGGTGGGGGTGGGGGAAGGGGAGATGGAGGGAAAGAGCGAGAAAATCACAAGGCTACTAGTCCCTGGAAGTACAAAGCTACTAGTCACTGATGGTACAAGAATACTAGTTACTGGAGGTATGAGACTAGTTACTGAGGTACGAGGCTACTAGCTACTGGAGGTACCAAATGACTTGTTATTGGAGACCAAAGGCTACTCGTTAATGGAGGTATTCACGACACAGGTCACCGAGTGGGAAGGGGGAGGCATTCCAGACACTGAGGCCAGGGATGGAAGATGAGCTGGAACCAAGTGTATGAGTCTAGTCTGATGCGAGTCACATACAGGAGGTCCGCATCAGCAGGCTGGAGCCACTGAGCGGCTGGTGTGACGCCAGCATCTCATATCCTGGGGGCCAGACCATGAATGTAATGATCCCAGAGCCGCTCGGTAGTCGAGGCGAACCCCAGGGGTTAGCTTTGCGCTCAGAAGACGAAGAGACCAGCTCTTTTTCTTTGGAGCCTCTCCTTTGCGCTATTACGACGAAGAGACAGGCTTTGAGGTCGAGGCAGGGAAGCCAACAAATCGAGAGTCGCTTAACCTTTATAGAAGAGATGATAATAATTGACTTGACTGCAGCATTTATTGATGCTGTTTATTATTATTATTGCTGTTGTTGAGGAGTGCCTCCTCCCATGAGGAGATGAGCAGAAAAGACTATAAACAGAAGGTTAATAATAATCAGGAGACTTGTTGAGCGCTGCATTCCAGCCAAAGCTATATGCTCGTCACTCTTTACAAAGTAAACAAAAAAATAGACCTATGTAAAAGAAACTGCACGAAAATCTACAACACACGCACACACGTACGTGATGGTACATCAGTGTGAGAAAATATTATTGGGAAGAGAGTTTATGAGCAGCATGGAGAAAAGGCTTATAGTTCGTGTATACAACGTACAAAACAAAGAAACACAAATGATGATGAGATTCTGCTGCTGATGATGATGATGAAGGGAAAAAATGCCGCGTTGACTGATTGTGCAGGGTTAGTCATCATGTATCTGGTCGGTGCATAACGTTTTTGGACCTGTCTAAATTTTTTTCAGGATCAACGGAAACTTTCATAAACAGTGTGGTATTGTTATTACAGGGTTTGTTGTGTTGTTTTTTTTTCTGTCGCTGAAAATTAAAGGTTCAAGGTATTTATATGGGTATCTTCAGAAATCACAGAGCTGTTACGAGACTCCAGCTAACGTAGCTCCTTATTTTATCATCGCGTTAAAAAAAAAAAAAAAGGCAGCATCGCGTTTTTTCCTTGTTAATGGTGTACAGTACAGCATCTGTGTATTGCAGTTCCAACGTCAGTTCTGTCTCATGCCTAACACCTGCATCTCTTAAATAAGTGGAGCTCTTTAGTAAGTCAAAGAAAATCTCTCATGTTGTGATCAGTCTATCAATTAGTGACAGTTCTTACCGTCTAGAGCCCTCCTCCTCATGATAAACTCGATTGTTATTTCGCTTCATTTCATGCCAGTGGCGTCCCACAGTTTTTTGTTGTGGACAACTATTGATGGACTGGAGAATTATCTCCCCTGGTGAATTTTGAGGCCTGCCGTGGGATGTGTATCGAGTCTACCAAAGAAAAACAAATTAGGCTCGTATTTTTTTTCAAAGAAAGATTTTCTAACCTTCTATGTGTTGGAGATCAGCTTATGGTGGGTTTTAAGTCCATACCATGGCTACGTGGCAACAAGACGCACCCGCCACCCTCCACCCCAACTATAAAGACCACCTGTGGTGACGTAACGTTCAACGTCACGCTCGCGCACAGAGCCAGCTGCTCTTGACGCATCCAGCCAATAAATGAGCGGCCCTATCAACTGTACAATTAATTAATTCATCGTAGGACTGGTAATAATGAACAAACGGTTATGCTGGCCCGCTGGTATAGGTCGTCGGGAAGAGCATCTGGGTAGATGTAGCTTCTGAGGCTGACCGACGCTTACTTTATATTCCTGTCTTGACCTCTTCACTCTGCATTTTCCAGACAAGTCATCTGTTCTCCTTGGAATCGACCACCCTCCAAGATACCCAGAAGGATGGTCTTGGACAGGGAGTTGTGTTAAGTGATACGGTTGAACCAGATCCCAGCCTGTATCTGCTTTGATGTTGTGAGAAGCGCGGACATACATAGAGATATTAGTTCATGGTGAGAAAGGGATTCCTGGTGGTCCACGAGGGTGGCGACCGTGCTTCGGACAAAGTCATTCGTGTTGCAACGCCTAGGGACAGGCGACTTGTTGTCTGATCAAAATCTGATTGACTGTCTGCACAGATATATATATACTTCAAACAGTGGTGTTCGTTATGTCACGTTAAATTGGACATAATAAAAATTGTAGGAATTTTATCAGTGGTCTGCAGCGTGACTGAGGGTTCTTAATTGCTTCAGAGACAAGAGAAGCAAAAAGAGTGCGTCCTGGAGGTCAGTTGAAGTGCTTGTTCATTTTGTAGAAATTTAGGAGTAATACTTTTAATAGTTGCTGTTAATTTTAAAATAAGCCGAAACAAATAAATAAATAAAGTATGATAGTGTGAAATATTATATTTGAGAACGATAAAATATTAATGATAATTTTGTACACTTAAAAAAGTTCCTTAAAAAACTTTTAAGACGGCATCTCTCACTTTCTACAGGCCTCTGACTTTCATGTGTGACGTCACGTAACGTACTGTCGACGTACCTTGAACTCAGAAGCAGAATATTATAAATCCTTTCTGCTGAAATAACTCTATAATGTAACTAATAATCCGTCTCTGAACATTCTTTTCAACGGAACATGGATCAACCGCTCCTGAGAAGATTTAACGACATGCAGCAGACTGCAGCACAAATGCAGCGCCGTGTCACACCTGGTGCACCGTCAACAGCCTCTGTACAGCAGCCAGCAACAGGTTGTCTGAATGATGCTGCCGCCAAAGGCAAATCCCCAGGCACCGCCATGCATATGTAAGAAAAAAAGTAAACATGCATTTTCCCCCGACTGTATGTGTTCCTCCATGCGAAACGCAATCGAGTATTTCATTGTCCATGGCATGAAAGCTGGGCTATTTATATGATCTGTTTCCTACGGAACTCTAGACCTTCTGAAGAAGAATGAAAGCGTCTTTTTTATTACTTCAATAAATTGCTTCAATGTTTGCTGACAAAATGATTAGATATGGTATTGAAAGCAGACGACAGTAATCCTGAGGATTGCAATTTAATATGTAACCCCAGCAGGGCCCCCGACTTCTCTGTGCCTTAGCCAGCCTGAAGGCGAGTAGGCTCCCCTAGTCCGATCATCATAAAGCTGAAGCGATCCTAGGAACAGATGTGGTAGGCTTATGAACGCGAACTTACGACTCAGTCAACGGGTCAAATAATTTAAATATAGAATCTACATTTTCAGATAATAGTAAAAGGTTTGTAACTTGTATTTCATTATTAAGAAGAAAGCTTAGGATTATTAAAGCCGATAAGACCATTAACTAGGAGAGAACAAACATAGCAGTGACAGCAGTTCTT
Source organism: Pomacea canaliculata (assembly GCF_003073045.1). Taxonomy (NCBI): domain Eukaryota; kingdom Metazoa; phylum Mollusca; class Gastropoda; order Architaenioglossa; family Ampullariidae; genus Pomacea; species Pomacea canaliculata. Next base: position 9,387,432 of record NC_037593.1, read on the forward strand.
TACCATTTACATTTGTCATAAAAATTAAAATCTGATGAATCCCTGTCAGTTGATAATAGATGTGCATTACACGCAGGAGTTTTAAAGTAGCGAGCGCTTGTTATTATTTAGTCCTGTTTTAACAGCGTAGCACACTAAGATTTTCCACGCTTGACCCCCTGTCACAGTTACATCCGCATCGGTGATTTGCTCTCTCTCTCTATAACATACACAAAGGTTACACAGTAAGAAAGTTAGTAATTTAAATTTAACATAGAGGTAATGATAAACTTACTTTCCATTACAGGAGTTTTAAATGTTTCATTTTTAATGCTTTGTGTTATTATTATTGCTGTATTTATAACATTACTTTCTTACCTAGAATTACTCACTGCAGTACATTTTATAAACGCATTGTGTTTCAAAATAATGACAAATTTGGATTATTGGGTTTTACTATATGAAAAGACATAATAAGCGGGAACATGCAACCTTACAAAAAAATTTTTAAGCATCAGCTTTTATCTAGACACTTGATCAATATTACACTTTTTAATAAAAGGAAGGAAAACAATGCAATGAAATCTTAATTATTGTTGATATTATTCTTTGGATGCATGTCTAAGATCTGACATCTTTATTGATAATTTTTTAATTGAACCCATTTTCCAGAATACAGTGTTTTGTCAGTTTTCATTCCAATATTGTCAGCATGAGTCATGGGAGGACAAAATGTTGCGGTACTAATAGTATAGTGTCAGTGTTTTCAGTAAAGTTGAATTAACCACAATATCTAAACTGTCATGACAACAGCTTTCAAATAGGTAATAATGCCTTCCATTGACGCTACAATGAAAGACTGGCATCAAATTTTCTTCATAGCCTGATTGTATAAACCTCTCTCATGTAAAGTATCAGTTACTGAAACCCTATACAAACCCCATACATGTAAGCACACATTAACTTCCCACATCATCTGCTCATAGCCTATAAGCAATAATTTTGTTCCAGGAGTGACCTCAAGTCGGTATAGGAGAAAAAGAAGTAAAGATCTAAAGAATGATGTTATATATTTATTTATGTTGATACTGGAGGGCTTGGGAAAAATGTTTAGAGAGGGCTTAGGAAGCAGTAAACAGGCACTCAATGAAGTACTGGCTAAATTATTAATTCCTTTTACTCTAGGTTTCATGTTTTGATCTAAAAAAGACAACCAAATGACATCAAGGTATGACGGAATTTTGATTGATTATGTGTTGTACTTAAAATGTTTCAATGCACCAAGAAAAGAAAAAAAGTTCACAAAAGAAGAGTTGAGAGTTGCTAAGCTATGCAGCTTCAAGCTCTTGCATGGCATTCCATCTGTGTCTCTCAGCTTTTTGGTAACCCTCAGAACCAAAGATGTGACAGTGATTCTTACTGCTGCAGTCCCTACCACCGTCTTGCAAGTGATATTGGCTATTCCCAGTCCTCCTTAGCTAGACCTCAGAGTGCTGCCTGCTGCTTTAGAATTTGTAGAACAGGTGATAGTGATACCTTCACCTTTTTCTCTTAAAGTAACTTAGCAGCAAGTGATGTGTAGCCCTTTGTGGCACAGTTGGCTTTAGTTCTGGAAGAGAGTGGCAGTAAAATGTGTTATAAGCCAGTGGCTTTTATATATGCACTTGTTTTGTAATAATTCACCTGAGATTTAGAAACAAGTGAATTTGATTAATTTTTCAAATGCAAATTTTCACAGAGACTCGATTAATAATTTTGATTTCTGATCACATAATAGTGAAATAAAGAACCACGAACTGCAGGATCTCAATCCTTTTAGTATGAAATGCTGCAGTGGTTTATCAGAAAATGTTTATTTTAGCTGAAGCTGATATGAATCATTTTACAGATATATTCACTGCTGAAACACAAATTACTCTAGGTTCAAAACATACCTCATAGTATTAAAATTATAATAAACATTTTTAAATGCTGTAATAAGAACCAACAGGTCACAAAATTATTTTTACTTAGAAGCCTCAGAAGAATATTAAGTATCTGTTTTAGTCAGCAAAGAAACATGAAAAAAATGTAGAACTAGAGTGGACATACATTAATGAAATGCATGCAGATAAACGTACTCTTTGTGTGCTTCACGCCTTTGATGGTATGACAAATGGTGATCATGTGATTTTCTGTGCTTTGTCCGTTCATGATTTATATCTTTATGTCTTTGGTCACCAGTTGATGCTTCAAAAAAACTGACAGTATTTATCTCTTTTCATTAGTTTGTGTGAAAATAGAGGAGGAACATGGCTGTGTAGATTTACTTTGTGAGAAAACAAAAGTTCATGTAGAGAATGCTAGGTACATCAGTAGTGAGTAGTAATGCATTTTTGCTAGATTTTATTTATATAATTTAGAATATTAGTTTTTTAAACTGAATTTATAAATTTAAAAGTTATTTTAAAATTGAAGAGTAATACATGCATAAAAGAGATGGATCTGGTGAGTATCATTTTGTAGCAGGGTGGTTATGGCAGTTGCACTGATAAACTGCTTACTCCACTTACCAGTTCACTGATTAGGAGCATGATTTATTATACAAACTGTAAGTCTAGTTTTATTAATCTTTTTACATAAGCATGTTTAGCTTTAGCTATTAGCATGTTTATTTTTGTCCAGATGTCATGCACAGATTACTTTCACCTGTGAAATATGAAGCATTCAAATTTGAAGTACTGTTGAAATTAAATGATGATGCACATGGCTTTGTGGATTTTTGTAAACAAAATCATTACATGCTCAGTCAAGGCAAGATAGAACTAGAGAAGTAACAAGAGTTTTTGTGGCCATCCATCATTCCATCACTGAATTCTCAACAAAAGGCTTAGTAAATCAGTAAAATCCATGATAGGTTTGCCATGATTTTTCACAATGTTAGTTTATTCCTTGTTACTCCTCGAGGAGCATAGGGCCACATTTCACAATGTGGCAAACCTTATTTCCATGACTTCTCATAGAATGTTTATTGTCATTGTCTAACACTTTAAACTTTATGAGTATTGGTCATTTTCAAGTTTGAAGTAAATATATCTTTGTGAAATTTGAAGTATTGATGGCTGGTTAAATTGGAAGTATTGATCACTTGTAACATCTGAAGTATTTGCTATTCTGCTTTTATTTGATTAGACTTTTTCACAGTGTAGCACAACAGTCATCACAATTTCTCTTAAGAAAAGAGCATTAACTTTCTGAATATGCTGCATCTCATTGGTGACCATCAAATCTCTTTTCAGTGAAGTCATCAGCAGGATACCTTCCAGCAAATTTGTCAGAGCTAAAGTCATGCTGTCACGCCTGGTCAAGTTTCGAAAGGGAGACAGCCCCTATGAAGACCTTGATGGCGATGACAAGGTTGAGATGGACATCACTGACTTGTACAGCTCTGGCAGTCGACCTGTTTCGAGTTCCTACGGTGACTCCAGTGGGGCCACCAATAGGGCCAGACTTAGCCTTGGAGGGGAGATGTCAGACTTAGCCTCCTTGGGTAGCAAGGACACAGAAGGTATTTGAAATTGCAAAGATGTACCAAAAGTATTTCTTGTAGGCCAAAGATTTCCCAAGATTATGTAATTGATTATGATGATAGTGCCTGCATGGCATGTAAGCAGCTTAGTATGTCTAGTGAATATGGTTATTGAGCTTATTAAGCAGATATAAATTTATTGCACTGTAATCTCATTTAATAGAGTTCATTTATATAGTGCAGTATCATGCCAGCATATTGATTTGTGCTTTCATGGAACAGGGTTGGAAAGGTTTGTGAATTTTGAAGCTGTCATTTTGTACAAACCCTGACTCCAGACTTGACAAAATGCAACAGAAGTGTAATTGGGGGAAACCTAGAAGAGCTAGGTGTGTACAAAATGAAGTAACATGCATTTAGCAAAAGTAAAGAAACAGACTCCTGGTGGATGCATGTGAAGGCTAGAATAAGTTACAGTGTGTGCAGCCCTGTGGTGTAACAGTTTTGCTAGAAATCTACACATCCACAGCTTGGAAATTGGGGGCAGGGGAGATAATTGTGCATTTGAGCATTCAAAGTTTGATGATACTCTGTGATTTGGCTGGCAGCATGGCTTTCTTTCTGTCTCCACTGTGAAGACACCAGTGGTAAATGGAGCACTAAAATTGTTGCAAAGGTTAATAAGCAATGAAATGCTTTAATGACAGACTGTATTTATTGGCCAAAGTTTCCCTAAGGCTTGGTTTATTTTAAAATAATAATTAACTAAACTGCTTAGTTTTTTGTGATGATCACGACCATCATATTTCATGCCTTAATTTTAAAGTGAGCTCCATTCACGTGCATACATTGAAAAGAAGATTTTGCAGGATTTTGTAAATACAGAAAAAAAAGTATTATTCTGCCTCATTCAAGGCTGCAGATGGGACTTACGCCAACTAGAAATAGACTTCCCACATTTATATTCTGCTAATTAAGTGAAGAGCAGAAGATAGTATGCATAATAATAAATTCTTCCTGCTTAGTATAGGTCATATTGTGTCATGATTGCTTTTCTTGTCATTGACATATTTGCAAGCTGCTCCATTCTACTAGCAAGTAGCAAGAAATGTAGGGTTGCTGTGTGCATGAGATTTTCTTGTCCTGATTGATTTGCTTCACTTTTCTCCCAGAAACATTTACAGTGGAGCAAGCAATAGATCAGATTGGATTTGGACCATTCCAGATAAAGCTTTCAGTTCTTACTGGATTTGCATGGGTATGTTGACTTACCAAAGCTGAATATGCCAGTTACCACCATCTTCTCTCCTCAGTGCATTTCAGGTGTATAATTCTATGGGCAACTCTTGCTTTACACATTGTGTAAGCAGATGAGGCTCTTGCACTAAACACCTGAAAAGACAATTGGCTTAAAATTTTGTATGAAGAATGTGAGAAATCTCTGATAACATCTTTAGATAGCCAAAGATTTAAGTTTTCATGCACTTTTTGTTCTTTGTTCAGTATTCTTTGTTTCTGCATTATCTCAATAGTCTTAGGAGTTGTATGGTGCCAGTGAGGTTAAATAAATCACCAAGGGTGAATTGTATGAGATTGCATCTCCTGTCTGTGTATAAAACTGACCATAAATTTCACAGGATAAAGAAGTCCTACAGTACCTTAACATTTAGAGAAGACATCACAAATGCTTCTGCAATCTTTTCTTAATTTTTATATGTATGTTGTTGTGTCAGGATTACTTGTGTAAGTGTACAAAGTCTTCAGTCCTCATACTTTCAAGGACAGTCCACTTGTGTAAAAGCAAAACAGTCAAGTGACATAGCTCTTGGCCATGAAGGTAGCAGTTCACCTTGTTTATGGTCAGATAGGTTGAAGCTGGAGCCCATCCCTGTTCTTCCATTGCCTTTCATATTCAAGAAAAATAAAAGCAGTTGCAATTTTGTGGCTGGATGGCTAAGTGGCATTTACTAATCGCTGAATTCATTGACCCTTGAATTCATAATCTTCTGCTCAAAACTAGTGATAAATTTTGGTGATAGTGACTCATTCATCCATCCCTCTAACTACACATCAGACATGTTTGTGGCTATCAGCAGTAAAAAAGAGCAGATATGCTCTGTTTCTTTACACGTTTTTGTGATCTCTTATAACCTTTTGCTGTCAACAGTGTCATTTAGTCAGGATGAAGCATGGGTTTTTGTGTACATACCGACACATCCTGTGTATGTTCACAGTAGTGTAGCTACCCTGTGAGATTTTTGTATGTGATCATAGAAGTCATGATTGCAGATGGCCGATGCCATGGAGATGATGATACTGGCCATCTTATCACCAGCACTTCATTGTAGTTGGCAGCTGACAGGTTTACAGGAAGCAGCTATTACTACAGTAAGAACTGGAAATTTCCTGCAGTGTTTACGCTTACATGGCTTATTCACACATACATTACTATAGTAAGCAGCGGAAACTTTTCAATGTTTATGCATTTGTGACCTGCCTTGTTTCACACGCACCATTTACACACATACATGATCTGCTTTGTGAATGTCGCACTTTTTCCATCTCCTGATTCACAGATAGTCTTGCTGCTTGACATATATTTTACACATTCTTGTACCAGACCTGCTCATGCAGTGATACACATACTTCCCACCAATGCAATAGCATATGAATCCATGTGAAGGATTGCCTGCTTTTCATGTAGACTACAAAAAGGAGCAAACCCAGTATATCTTCAGCAGCTGTGACATATTGAGACATTTGTGGTTGTATTTAATTCACAGCTGGTTGTGACTCATTAACATGTTGCTATGAATGGATTTGCTTGTACAGGTGGTCTTTTGTGGTATGATGTCGAGCTCTGGACTGTGGGGCAGCATTTGTGACAAATATGGACGCAAAACTGTAAGCATTGTTTGATGCATGCAGATGTATGCTCGTGTTTTAATGCTTACTTCACAGTGTGAAATACATGAAATTCAATAATTATTCTATAGTAATTTTCTACTTTGTTTTCTTCACAAAAGCTAATTTTTGCCCTCTTGTGGGATGTTACAGGAACTAATAATGTGCTCTGTTGTAACTTTCTACTTCGGTATTCTGAGTGCCTTCTCGCCTAGTTATGTTTGGCTTCTCATCTTACGGGGCCTCGTGGGCTTTGGCATCGGTGGCGCCCCACAAGCGTGAGTGGATAGCCTCTCTTTTGTTTCTTTAAATGCCACAGATATTTAATGCTCAGACTTCTTTTTCTTAGCTTGTGTGAGCTTGTATGTTTTGTTACTGATATTTGATGAAATGACTGGAGGGCTGTTTTTTTTTTAAATAACAAATTCAGCTTCAGATTTTAATGTGGGTTTGACACAAGTGTCTAAAAATGTTCTGAAAAGGAAAATGAAGGCAAACCTTTGTCTGTAGCAAACACATCATCTTAGACATTTGCAGACTAGCTACAAAAACCTAGTTGACTTAATTTCCATTACAGGACAGACACTTAAAGACAACTTGCCTCTCAAACATAGAAACAATAATAAACAGTCCTTACTTCTTATTTCCAGGAGTTCAGACACTACCATGTTTTTATCATGTTTCTATCATTTGTTTTTAACAGATTTTAATTGAAATTTTTAGTCAGAAGAGTATTCAGATTTTGAATTACTAAAGAGGGAGCAAGTTTTTTAACATATTTTTTTATAATTTTAATAGTTGAAAATTAGAATCAAATAATTAAATGGCATTAAGAAGCAAATATTTACTGTACAATAGCATTAATTGCTCAAAGAAATAAATATCAACAGTAAAAATTGTATTGAATGCTGTGAATTAAGCAGAGTAGCTTTACAGCTGTACAAAAGAGTTGTAGCACAGGCTTTTATTCCATTCTTACTTGCAGTAATGTTTTGTGAATGCAATCTTATTTACACTTTGCATTGTAGTTTGACAGCAGCCTTATTTTATCATAAACTCATGGATGTGTTAGAGTGCATTTTAATGAGATTTTGTTGACACTTTAGGTTTGTAGTAAGCGTGTAAATAGCTTATAGGGTTTATTTTTTATCTATCCTTAACAATAAACTTGTCAAACCTAGAGTATAGTCTAGAACATGTCATACATTATACATTTCACATGCTGGCATAGTTTGTTATTGCTGTTTCCATTTTCAAACATTTTATTGTTATAATCTGACCATTAATGAAAAAAAATTATTTTTGTACAGGGTCACTTTGTATGCCGAGTTTCTGCCTTCGAAAACACGGGCGGCATGTGTGACTCTTGTGGAAGTCAGTACATCCTTGCATTTTGTGTGTGTGTGTGTGTGTGCATACATGTGAGCATGTACATATGTGTGTGTGTGTGGAGAGTACAGGAGAGAGGTAGTTGTTGTCATCAATTGCTATTAAACCCTCGGTGGAAGAAGACATTTTTACATACAGTCTACACACACACACACACACACAGGTGAAAGTGAATATAACTCACACTGTTTAGCATAGAATCCTGCTTATGTTAACAGATGTTCTGGGTGTTAAGGGCATATTTTCAAATGTTGCTTTATCACATCAGTGGAATGTGTCTGTGATAGATTTTCTGGGCCATAGGAGCCTGTTTTGAGGTGTTGCTGGCACTACTTATCATGCCTACCCTGGGCTGGCAGTGGTTGCTGGGACTCTCCTCGTTGCCTCTACTTATTTTTGCCTGTTGCTGTGCAGTGAGTCAGTTTTTGCATTAGGTCTTTTCTATAGCTTATATTACACAGTTAAAAGCCCTACCTGACATTTTATTTATATTTTGTAATAGGGTTGTACCATTTCCCACACAAAGTGAAGGCTTGATTCTTTTTAATAAAGCAGCATGTCATTAACATAAACTTGAAGAGATGTTTATTCTCACCTTCAGTATATTATTATAGTGCAGCATCAAATATTGCTTGTTATTTCACACTAAAAGGCATCTCAAAGTGACAGCATCATAAATATATGATGAAGTACTAAATGAGGGGGGATATGCTGGATGACTTGAAAGCATTTTATTAAGAAATGTTCTTGAGATAAAGCGCTGAAATTAGAATGTTTGATCTTCACTTCTACAGTGGCTACCCGAGAGTGCGCGCTATGACTTAACCCGTGGCTGCTACGACAAAGCAGTCAAGACTTTGGAGAGGATTGCACGGGAGAATGGCAAGTCCATGCCCCTAGGGAAACTGGTGGAGCCAGAGGTGCAGGTGAGTGCACATTTCAGTTCAAACTGTAATTATTAAGCGTAGAACCATTAGTATTTCTACTATGGGTAGAGTCTCCCTTTATGTTTGATTCTTAAAGGCTAACATGAGTGCAAAGAGTATTTTGTAATATTTTAATAAAATGACTAGAAGTTTTTCTTGATCTTTATCTCTCTATATATTTTCTCTTTGTTCTATAGCATGTCAAGAGAGGTCGTGTTATGGACTTACTGAAACCTGAGATGCGGTTTACCACTGTTCTTTTGTGGATTATCTGGTCAGTCTAGCCAAGATCTGATTTGTTTTTTAACAGTAAATTTTGTCAGCGTTAAATCTATTGTTTGAAAATTATTTGACGCATAGGTCACAAATTTCATTCGCGCTTGTTACAGTATTCTTTCATACTTCATACATTTGTCATAGATGTCATGACTGTCACTGCTGTTTTCCCTTAAGCTATTAGCAACCTGCCTGTCAGCCTTGTTAACTACTCACTGGTACTTTATGTTCCTGACTGTCTCTTCTTGTTGGTTAGTGCAACATCATGCTTGTCATTTAGCATGACGAGGTTCATCACATCTCATGTATGTCATGGTTATTATATTACCAGGTTATTATGATGCTTCTCATGCCACACTGATGGTAATGTTCCACAACGCATTTTATTTTTACTTAAGTAGTCTGTTACTACCTGAACTTTTTAAACCATCAATAGTTATTTTTCTGTTGGAGTGCTTCATTTGATTTACAGAATTTCTCAATTCTTTATTCTTGTGTTCATTCTATTTAAACATTTTTGGCTTCAGTTTGTGTTACAGCATGTTCAGTAATTTTTGCTAGTCTTTTGTGTTGTTTTCATGTTGGTCTCATGCACATCAGATGAACATCACATTCTGGTTTTGGATGATGTGTAAACATCTGCATCAGTCTTAACTTTTATCAGTGTGGTGGTGTGACATTTTTTTTTACCCTGGATAACAGATATGTTGTGCATTGTTTTAATATTTCAGTAAGTAAAGTTTGACATCAGTCTGATCAGATTATTGCTAATTAATTAATTCCATACCTTTCATTCTTATTAAGGATTTTTAAAATTCTGTTCAATGTGAACAGCCTACATTCATAGTGGAATTGCAAATGAATCATCATTATCAGCACTGTCATCATTGTTATTGTGTAAGTGATTATGTATTGATATGCTGTATCATGTTTTGAGATATGATTATGAAGACATTTGAATACATTATGTATTATGCCTGAGACATTTTGCTAATGTGCATTCTTTACCTCTCCCATTCATGAAATATGTCAGAACATTATGACAATTAGAATATTCATAGAAATTTACACCTCCATTCCCTGCCAACATCCTAGACATGTGTTCAGACAGCAAGCTATTTTTGCAGGCTGGTGTGTGCCTTTTCATACTATGGCATTGTGCTGCTAACCACAGCTCTCTTTGAGAGCCCTGATGGTTGTCATGGTATGTTGAAACTGCCATTTCTTTACTATTCTCTAAATGCATGTTGTTGCTTACTTATTTTCTTGTTATTAACCTTCTATCCATTAGTCAGGCCAGAAAACGCTTAAAGCTCGGACTGATACTAATGTATCCCAGTTGCATCTGGGATCAATGTTCAGGGTTAATCTCATCTTATACATAAAATTCTACGCCCAAGTAATGTCCAGGATAAATGACAAGGTTATGCTTAGTGTTGTTTGACAGCATCTTGAATGTCATATGATATCAAATATATCATTGCTATATTATAAGATAGTAAATATGGTTGCAAGATGACTTTCACTGTAATGAAATGTGTACTGTGTCTGAGTATACTGCTGACAGTAGACTGTGAAGGCACGGTGCTGTTATCATATATGTCCTGTGTCTTGATTGTACTGCCGACTGAACACATTACTGTAATGACAGAGGTGCTGTGTCTTGAGTGCACTGCTGACTAAACATGTTGCTGTAATGACAGGAACTGATGTCAAGTTCAATCCTGATCCTGCATGTTTCTTGGAATGCAAAACCCTAACCAAAGATGACTACAAAGACCTCACCTGGACCACACTTGCTGAATTTCCAGGTAACTGATACCATTAGAGATAGCCAATCAAAAATGTGAACTAACAGAATGTAGTAACAAGTAATAACAGCTTATAATTGAGGAAAAAGTAGAAACTAATAATGAGAAAAGTTTTTCTTTTCTAGTTTTTTAAACTTTTAAAAATCATACAATTTCATTCCAAGATATACATTAGCAGAAAAATTGTGATCTGCTAAATAAAGTGATTTGTTTTTAGGTAGAACTATATTTGTATAGACTATAAATGTATAAATCTAAAAAAAAAAAATGTACATGTATGCATTTGTGTATGTTTGCATGTGCATATTCTTCAATTTAGGATTATTTCTGACTGCATTCCTGCTGGAAAAAATTGGTCGCAAGTACACCATGGCAATAGAGTTTGGAATCTTCAGCCTCTTTGTCTTTCTTGTAAACATATGTACAACACGGTAGCAAGTTATTACTTAGATCAGCTATGTTTCACCATTGTTACAAGATTGTAAAAAGTATGTAATATAGCTTCATTATTTAGGTCATTTATGTCTCAAGTTTGTGTTACAAGATTATACAATCTATAATTAGATTAAGAAAGTAGTATTGAACTTTCACTCAACTGCAGCTTTAAAATGTCATCCAGCTTGCACATTCTATAGTTAGTTTTGTACGCACTGAGAAACTGACTTGCCTGCTATGTACATTCTCAGTGAACTATTCAACTATAAAAGCATATTAAAAGGAGAATGTTCAGTTGTTTGTTGAAGTGGCCAGACACTGTAATCTTTGTCTCTGGCAGCTTCCCTCCACCTCAGCCACCAAGAAATATTTCCTTAACAAAGACTTCTGTTCCCCACCTTCCCTTTACAAACTTCGAGCTTAATGTTGTCATTCTCCTTCTCTTTACAAATTGTTGGCTGTATGTTGCCAAGTAACATGAAAGTCAACAGCTAATGACATGTACTCCACCATGCAGAACTAAATCTGCAGTTTTCAGCTCACTTGCTGCAGTATGAAGCCCTATTTTCCGACCTGTTATGACTTAAATCTTAAAAATTGAAATTTATTGATCTATCAGCTCAATGGGCATAATGCAATGCTAGTTTCAAGTCAATTAAAGAGTATTTGTTTTGTTGAAAAATTATACAAAAGAGGATGAATACAGCTTAACAGTGTATGTGAGAGAGAGAGAGACAAATAAGAAAATCTTATGTTTATTTTTCTATGAACAGCCTAAATGATTTGTGTTTATGTGTCTCTTCATTCACCGCAGTTTTGTGTTGCAGTGCCCTGCTGACAGTTTTTCTGTTTGTATCAAGAGCATTCATATCAGGAGCATTTCAGGGAGCATATATCTATACGCCTGAGGTGAAAATAGGTTCTTTTTATCTGTTAGGTCAGAGAGAACTCTGGGTCAGAACTTTGTGTTCATCTCAGCTGAGAACAGACTTTGTCTAGTCTGGATCCTCTTTTATTCCTTGGTTAGAACAAACGTTTCTTTATGTACACAGTTAACAGTTGACAATGGTAGCCTGTCAACAGATTATCAGAACATATTAGTTGAACAATCACTGTAATGCAGCAGATCTTAAACTGTTTAGCCTCAAGTGTGAAGGGTCTTTTTTTTTAAGTACTTGGTGATGTTAAAGACATTTTTTAATTTGTTTTTTTGACTCATACAGTTTTATCCAACATCAATGCGGGCCATGGGCCTAGGTACCTGCAGTGGCATGGCACGCATAGGTGCAATCGTCACACCGTTTGTAGCACAGGTGCTGATACATTAATCATATCTTCCTTTTTATGAGTAATTTTGTGTCTCTGTCTTTTTGCACCTGTCAGTAAAGCTGATAACTTTTACTGTTTTAGTCCCACAGCTAAATAAATCAGCATGTCTTAGCTTGACACAATCATTTCATAACTTTAGATTTTGCAATTTGAATTTCATCTGTAACTGCTAATTCACTCGTCTTTTGTCCAGCCGGAATTCGATCATGATCCTTTTGCTGACTCATTATCTCTGAAATTTCTTACTGAAAACTTTACCTTTGACTTTTATATTTGACATTTGTGACCTTGTGAATATTTGCAGGTGTTGCTAAAGGTCTCTGCTTATGTTGCTATCTCTCTGTATGGAGTTATGTGTCTCATTGCTACTGTGGCATCTCTCTTGCTGCCTTATGAAACTAAAGGCAGAGAAATGAAGGTAAGACTCTTACATGTTATCTTCTTCTCTAGAAGACTTTCTTCTCACATTTGCGTTTTAGTTTGCTGTTGACAGAATCATGTTTTGAAATAGGCTGCTATGCTTGCAGAAGCTAACACACAAACATAAACATACATTTACCTGGGTGGTTGTTTTTCACAATCGTTCTATATCTAATCGGTACACGGACTTTTCGCCGACGGACGTTTCGCCGCCGGACGTTTCGGAGCCGGACGTTTTGCCGACCGGACGTTTCGCCGCTGGACGTTTCGAGCCGGACCTTTTGCCGACCGGCGTTTCGCCGTGACCGTTCGGCGCGGGGCACTTCATTTCGGATTTCACGCGGGAACCTTTATTTTAGCGAAGTCAAGTGTGTGACGCCCCTTAGCTCACATTTCTCTCGCCATTGTATCAATGTATCAGTGAACTCTCTCTCACTATCCCTCATGTGAACCGTTAGCTCACATTTCTCTCGCTTGTATCAATGTTTTTTCTCAAAGCTGTTGCGCATAATCACAATAAAGTGAACTGTCTGTGAAGTCTGTGTGTAAATTGTTTGAAAAAGAATTATTGTGTAATCTAGTAGTTACTTTCATTCTTTGAAAGTAAGTAAGCTCTCTCTCTCTCTTGACATAATGCGGCGAAACGTCCGGCGGCGAAATGCCGGTCGCAAAACGTCCGACTCCGAAACGTCCAGCGGCGAAACGTCAGCGACAACGTCCGCTCCGAAACGTCCGCGGCGAAACGTCCGTCGGAAAACGCCCGATCTAATCCTTGACATCAGTGCACTTGGTCCAACAATACTCAAACATTGCAATCCCATCACAGTAGGTTGTCCTGGTCCATCTTAAACTCCTCCACACCAACTATGACCTCTCACAAATTAAAACAGAATTTGTATTTTTTTAGTTTTATAAAGGTGGTAGTGTTACCACAACAAAAATGTTTAGCTCTTCTTTCTTGGTGAGGCTTAGAACTTTTTGAACGACCATTGTACACACACACACATATACACACACACAGACATTTTGTAATCTAGCCTCAGCTGTTATATTCATCTCACAAGAGACTTTCAGATGCAGACACAGTTTCTTCATTCCTTGGCTCACATGTTTGCACTGTGTTGGAGCTGGCATATTTGTGTTGTTGGTGCATTGTTTACCCTCCATTCTTGAGCTGAATTTGTCATTGTAAATTAGCATTTATGAAGTAGAATAAATTTATATCCACATCCAGTCATTTTGAATTTTAGCTGTTACTTTATAAATGGGAATAAAAAGCTGTCTCATCTTGTTTTGTTTTTCCAACAGGATATAACTCAGCAAGTAACTGAAAAAAAAGCCAGAAAGTGAGTGTATAGTTTTCCGAACCACCAAGATCGTCCAGAACATCAGCCTCATCGAAGCCAGATAATCTCATGCTGTGTATGGCTCTTAGAGATCTCTCCAATAAGTTCTTAGTCCATGACCCTAGTACTGGTCACTGGTAGTGTCTTTTACATGTGCCAGTCATTGCTACATGTCGATCTGGTGTGTTGGTCTTAGTAGCATCTGCCAGTACTGTTTAACACAGAGTGCTGCTCTTTCTGCAACTGCCTTTGTTGGTCGACTGCCAGTGCACTGCTGCTATGTAGAGGAATATGTTCTGTGTTGCTCTCAATAATGATGACATGAGCCATATTGTTGCTATGCTAGATACTGTGCCAGTCCTCTTCACATTAACAATAATAATAATAGCATATGTTTATAAGGTGCTCTTCCCCACTGACAAAAGTGGGCTTAGGATGCTTTACATATTTAAAGTCACACAAGAACACATTATTCAGTAGGCATATAAATGTGTCTTACAGATTTATTCACCATCATTCAAATCATGTTTTCACTCTCTCACACACACACACATGCACGCAAGGATGTCAGTATGCTTTTTGCCTGAGCATGGACTTATCATTGAGTATTGTGCTTTAATGCCTGAATCTTTTATCATACCCTTCCTGGGTAAAGTTTTTTTTTTTGTTGTTCTAATTTTTTTTTCGTTTGTTCAGTGTGACTGTTAGATTCCTTTACATGTTGCCTTGCCCAATACTTGGATTTGATACTTCATGTCTAACAACTGTAGTTGCACAAAGTAGATATCCATGCTGCGTTGTCTCATACATCATCCTTTCTAGTATTTGCTGCATCTCATAAAAGTCGTAATTTATAAATTTTCTTTCTGATGCTTTTGTGAGACTAGCCATATGTGATATTTACATAGGTTTTCCTGTGTGTTAGTTGTATAAGTTTCTCTGTGTTATACTCGCACATGCTATTTTGTCTGATATTCATGCCCTGGATTGACCTTTGAGACATGGGTATGTATTTTTTTAATTTTTCGGAAATATTTTTTTGTATTTACAGCACTTTTTGAAACAGTCTGTGTTGCATATTGCTGTCTATACATAGAAACTTTATTGGATACTCATGGTGATAAGAAATTCTCATATAGTTGTTAAATTTTATTGTACATTCCTGTTGCTGTTAATCTCACTAGAAATTGTGTGAAAGTGTATGATCATAAACGTGTGTGCACATTTAAACACATATTTACTAATGCTAGTCTCAGATGTTTTAGCAACTGACAGTTCTCATTGCAGCACTGCTAGCCATGCACAGCAGTAACAAGTAAGTTCAGTTGTTATTTTTAGACCTGTCATTTATTCCATGACAAAGATGGGGACCATCACAAAAAATTAAATAGATAAAATTAGACGAGATTTTGTCAAATAACAGTTATCAGAACAAGGAGTTGCATATTATTCTGTTATTCAATGTAGAAAAATGATGGAATGTGAAATAATAGAAGCAATACCCTTCTCATTTTGTGTAAAATGGTCCTAATTTATTGATCACGTACTTCCATTTGATAAATGCCTGCACACATAAAATCAAATTGATGAACTGAATAAATTTGTCAGAAATGAGCCTCTGCTGCTTGCCAAGCCTGATTAACTCTGGATTTTTGATGAACATGCTTGTAAAATAAACCCAGAGTTGTTTGCAAGCTGAGTAAGAAATTCCCAGCTGTAAGAGGGAAACATCCTGATGTCATTTGTTTAAAATATTTTTTAATTGCTATGGCGTATTGTTGACACTAGTCAGATATTGTAAACCAGGATAGGTTTGATGTATTTCTGTTGAAAGAAAATATAATTTACTGTATTACATAACTTTTATTTATAAAAATGAACTGTAATTCACTCATTCCCGACAGTTAGGTTTTTCTTTATTGTCAGTGGTAGTCATCAAAGTGGGAACCCGTTTGTGACTGATTTAACCTGTTACAGTCAAATAGCATAATAATTATGAGCATTTGAAATGTACATGCACTAAAAACAATATAACCATAGCAAATATAGACGGTTTATCAGCTAATCCGACTCTAGGACAATGCTAACTTCAAAACTGAACCAAAAAGTGACTGCTTCTGTACATGTAATTGAGCTATTAGGTAGTCTTTTGGGTTTACAGTTTAATTTTTTGGTGGCTTTTTTGGGGGCATTAGAGATCCTACAAAATTCAGGCTAAATTCTTGGACAGCGCTTTACATCATAATCCCAGTAAAGTAGGCATTAGCTTATGCTTCTATATTTGCATAATGTATTAGAAGACGGTTTCTAATCAAAAGAAATAGTAATGGAATTCATGTTGCTGCAATATTTGTAATCAAACTTGTCTGCCTGAATGATGAGCCATATTCTGCTAAAAGAATCTGTAGCCTTTTACTTGATATCCATGTTTTGTTGTTTTGATGAATGATAATGTGGAAGCTGCTATATATTTGGACAGCATTATAGATGTTAAAAACAATGAAGAGAATAAGAACGGTGGTAGTTATTGAGTGTGCTGAATGTTGTACCTGTCCTGGCCATGTGCTGCCTGAGTACACTGTCTAGGATTACCTCACACATAGGATGAGAAAAAAATGTCTTTACTGGCCTGTGGTTATATGAGAGATATGCATGTAGCAACAAACCTTGACAAAAAGGAAGCATATAATGTTGAGAAAGAGACACATTTAAGATCTGCTTTTCAAGGTAGACAAAACCTATTTGTCATTTAGATTTTGTGGTATATAAACACCATTTTTTGGTAAGGGATATTGGTTTTTTAGACATTTTTAACTGTGCACAGATCATTTTTATCATTTTTTGTTCTTTGCAATTTAAATACCATGATAGCATTCCACTTTGTGTATATTCATCTTGCATTTGTAAGGTGACAAGTTCTTTTAATGTAGATCATAATGCTACAGGGTAGAATGGAATGTATTTTTTCAGACTGTTTGAGTCCACCATAATTATTGATATTTTTGGCAACTGGTAAATACACAAAAAATGTAAACCACAAGACTTTGAACATGTTTGTTGATGCTTTTATAAATTAGTTAAGATTGATATTAGGCAGATGTGTGCTTTATATTATGGAAATGTAAAAGTCACAGAAAAAGTTGCCTTTTATTGTTGTCCAGACATTCATACAATGATTTCTGGTAAAAATGCCACTTTAGGAAGAATGGATACATGTTAGTACATGGGGCTTAACTGGGCTGATAGCAGCCAACTTAAGTTCTAGCAATTGTTTCCTTGAGTCTGCACCACTCATTTGTGTGAGGCTTTGATGTCAAAAACAACAATTCACAGCCTTCTGTGGGGCAGACTGCAAATTGTGAGAAGCCAGTCTTTAGCTGCTTGAAAACACTGTATGGTTTTTCGTCAAACTTTTATGTCAGCTCTGTCAGTGATCTATAGTCAAAAATTGCAACACTGTACACTACCATTACTATGGGCTGAAGCATGGGTTTAGTTTTTCTGAGTAGATGTAGTACCAAGTTCGTGAAAGCTTCGTATCACTGACGTGGATCAGACACTGGCATTGGACATGATAGAGACCACTGCATTCTTGTTCTCTGCCAGCTTCAGCTATGCATTGTGATGTCAAGGTTCAATATAGATATGTTTACAAAGCCAATATGTCTGAATGTGATCATATTATAGGTTGTGAGCTTTGATCTCCCCCTTGTTGATCCAGTGTGCACAACATCTGATTTTATGGCTGTGTATGATTAAAGCACTCTGAGGTAAAAAGTACTTATAATTTGTTTTAATGTTCTGCCATTTACTTAAGCAAAAAGAGATCCAGACACATTCCCTGTGAATGTTGTTTGTGTGGTTTGATACTTCAGAAGGATAGTTTGTGACTTGTGATGACCTTTTTCAAGTTGTTGGTTTGTTGATGGATTATGGGTTTTTGGTAATACTGAAGCTGACATGGAACCATGGGAATAATGTGTTTAAATGTGAAACCATGCTTCTCTATTTAACACAAAAAGTTGTATTTGGTTACAAGAGCATGCTTTCATGACACTCCATTAGTCTTTGGTTGTTTATTAAACATATTAATGTTGCCGGACTTGTTTTATTGTTTATTACAGTTGGTATTTTTGTTGTTGGGGAAAACTTGTAAATAAATTTCCTGAAAAAAAAATATTGCAGACTGTTTTTTTTCAATACATTATTATGTTCATGTGTGGCTTAATGACAGAGATACATTCTGAGAAATGTACCTTTCAGCAGTTTGGTTTCAAAATCAAAATCAAATCAAAATCAAAACAAACTTTATTGTCTGTCGAGGATACCCAGGACAGAAATTTTTCTTCGCTCACAAGGGCAGGCATACATACTCAACAATTGCAATATCATAGATGTGATCTTTTGTTGACTGAAACATCATTATGTGTTGCATAACAGTAATCTTATGGAATTACCATGATATACAGTTTATTGTTAACCTCATGCTGTGCGTGCTAGTGTATGCTTTCATAAAAATGAAATTATAATAAAGGAAAGTTCAAGGCACTTACATAAATGAAGTTGCATCATAAGCACACAGATATCAGTAGGTATCAAATGCATCATACAAATCAATTCTTGTCCTATATTTGATTTTTGGTCTGTGTCAAAACTCAGATAAATGGCAAAAAGGCATTAAAAGTTAAGTGACAGCCTTACTGTTATTTGACAACTGATCAAAGGGAATGCAAATTATAGATCGTTGATAATCAGTGTCACATTTTTTTGGGGGTGTGAATTTGTGTATGTACCACAGTCTTGGGCATTCACTAGTTATGAATCATGCATCATTAGTAAGCGTTTTAATAATCTTTGACATCATTATTCAAAGAATGATAGATTTGATGAGTTATATTTTTTATGTGAGTAGTAGTGCATAGGAGTCAATCATGTAGAACACTAGATTCTTCAGTGCAAAGTCATTAAGTATTTATAAGTCAGGTTCATTATTTATTGTCAGTATTTTTCTTGTCAGAATGATCAACATAATCAGCAAGGTAAAGGTCATCCCTTGACCTTTTTCATGTACATGTAGTTGGAGAGTGAAGTGTTAGAGACCTCACTTTTCTCAGGGCCAGCTTCATGTTAGGGTGGTGCCCATCTCCTCTTCCTCACTGCCTTATCTTCCACAGACCTTTAAGAGTCAGGTACCCATTTCTGACAGCTGGGCTGACTGCAGGGAGGAAGTGTGCTGTGCTACACAGATATTGAACTGGCACATCTCTTGGCTTCAATGCCACTCCTCTCATAACTCTTTCTGTTTCCTCAATACAGTCAGTGCAACCATCTATTCCGTTACAATATGCAGGCAAAATATCATTTTGGATAAAAATATCAGTCTTACAAAAATGCTAAAAGTATGGACATGAACAATATTTTTTCTGTCAAAATATTCTTCACTTAATTTCTTGACACCAAAGCATGTGTTAGTTACCATGAACTTTGAAATCTCACTTGTGATAGTCTGAACAAAAAAGCACAACAATAATCACAATGTTAGGTAATGTAACAGCAAAGCTAAAATGAAGAAATGCCAAATTACCACAACATGCAGTAGAAGTGAGACATTCCAGACAAGCTTTGACAATTGTCTTTAAATAATACTGAGTAAACAAAGAAACTACTACATATGCATTCACAAGCACACTAACACACACACACTAATGTACAGTTAAGTCTACTATTTAACAGCTGTCTGAGGTCTGGGCCAATAATTAAAGTTACCTTTTCACTGATTGTCACATGGAAAGTCCAGCTTTCCTTTTCACAATAAGACCCCAAGAAAAGCCTATATAGCTCATCCCATTAAATTATGTAGATGATACAAATATGCACAGCTTAACCCGTTTTAAAAAATCCGACAAGTCTATATGAAACAATGACAATTTGACTGGCTCATGGAGCCCATTACATTAATATATTACTACATAATATTTGTCGAATGCTCTTTTTGGTATCAAGTTGTCTCTCCTCCTCCAAGCTTACTCGACAGCCATAGTTAAAGACAGGTCTGCTGTAAAATGTCTTAGTAGATTAAGTGGCAGACTCTTTATCTTCTTTAACTAAGACTTGGATTACGGGGCACCATGACAATAGAGGGCAGATAGCCAGTCTGTGTTTCATACACGTAGGAAAAAAGCTACAATAAACAGCAAGCAGATGGCAGCACTTTGGGAAGGGGTGCAAGCGGATGAGTACTGGTCACTGACTTCGTCTGTGTGAGACGTGCTGGTGGGGGCTGCAGATGAAGCCTGTTGGTCTCTGGCTACACAGAGTCCACAGGCCTTAGGGACAGTTACTGCGCATGTACAGTTGGTACCTGCCTGTACAGTGTCCCAACTTACGCCAGTCCTCACAGTACCTGTGCATGTTGACACAGATTTTGTTCTGGCCACCTGATGAATGAAGCAAACATCTGTTAGTAACAGTAACAACAAATGGCTGAACTATTATGTACTTAAAAGCTGATATCCTACGATGTGAGATCTGGTGTTTTAATTCTTAAAGCTAGCATCGCCATCCTATTTAGAACATGTTAACATGATCTTAGTGTTGAGAGAGAGAGACTGTGGATGTTTTTACATGTGATTTTTATTATATGGATAGGATGAAGGAGGTGTTGATCTTACCATCAGTACATTTCTGACAAGATTTCTTGCAGTAGGTCATCATGAAGGTCGAGCTGCTACACTCCTCTTTCTTTGCCCAGATTTGACAGGAGTTATACTTATCCTCGCATAAACCTGTAAAATAGATATGACAGGGACATCACTCAAGAGCGTGAAAATCATGCAAAGTAGGTTTCTTACACTGGCTTGTAAGTCTCTCAGACAATGTATTTAAATCCACGTGAAAATATCATGCAGATACTCAAAACATGACCAACTTCAAAAAAAAAAAAATCATCTATTTATCTATCCCGTCTTTCATCAATATGGCGATATTTTGTATGGTCATGTGATGTGTGCTACAAAATGTAGAATAGATGACATTGTAACAGTCTGAAAGCATGCAAATCGTAGCATATACTCACCAGTGGTTGGTCTAGTCACACTTCCTGTTCCTGATCTTGTTACAGTTTCAGTTGTTTTTCCAATGTCGGGTCCAGGTGTGACACCGTAGCATTCACGAACTGGGTTCCCACGACACATGCACTTGCAGTTTTTGTCCAAAAATCCTTCACTCGGGCACCTGATGTCTCGACAGTTAGCTGAAACACATCCCATTACTCACTCATGAGTCTGACATCAGAAACATCGGCAAAACTAGTCAACGATGCCAGTGATAAATCGTCAGTCTGTTGGTGTATAAGGCGAGCCAGCATGTCTGAGAATTATAACTTGTACTTTCAGCAGCTTATTAACACATATAAACTTTACCTTATAATGTGCATTAAGATGAACTTTTTTTTTCCTACCGTAAAATTAAAAGCTATGAGACAGGAACTCTGTAAATAAACGTATATTACAGACCAAATCTAATGCAGCCACAAAATTAATTTCAAACAATATTCTGCAGCGTGTCACGTGGGACAGTGACATTACGTCAGTGATGACATACTGAAAGGCGTCATGATAACGTCATCAGTGACGTAATGACAGAAAAAATGCGAGTTTAACGTCATCAAACTGTCACTTTACTTATACTGCACGTGTTAATGGCCGGTGAAAATTTACATTTTGATGGGAACTTACCTTTTTGGCTACAGGTGTACATAAGATTGGCCATCTTTATGTCCAGGAAACTCAAACCACTTCTGTTGCCGATGACACTCTGGTACTTAGGGTTCTTCGTTCGTATCGTGTCTCCTCCAGTTACCGAGAATGCCTTCAAAGTAAAATACAAATATTGAGGATAGTGCTGAGGCTAATCATAAGAAAGAATGAGAGGAAGACACTCAGATGTATCGATGCTTCAAAGTTTGACCTACGTGCACCAAGCTTACATGCCAGAAACACGAAAAACAACTGTAAGGGGGGCGGGGTCAAAAGACTAATGGTAAGGTGTGTCAACTGGCGCATGAATACGTCTTCATTGTCTTAAAAGATGGTTAAAACACAAGCAGAAGAATTTGTCAGCGAGATAAAAATGTGAGACTTTGAAGGGACGAATATTCTGTGGTTAGAGCACTCAACAGCAGAAGATCACCAATTCGACTCAGACCCAAATCTGAGACACTAAACTTGTCTCTGTACCTCTAGCAGTGACACTAAACTTGTCTCTGTACTTCTAGCAGTGACACTAAACTTGTCTCTGTACCTCTAATGAATGAATTACTAATCTGTCTTGAAAAGTAAAAGGACGAGTGAAGGAGAAGGCCGTAACTAGTCTTCGTCTTCTGCAAGCATGCCCTAGATACGATGAACCTCTTCCAGTTCCTCAAAGGAACCAATCCACATGAACTTTAGTAGCTGGGGCCGTTGTTTTTGCTCACCTTGGCACCATAGTGCATGACACTCTCATAGTCGTAGGGGATACCAAAGACGTTGACAAAAGATGTCGTATACTTCTCGAAGTTGTAGTAGAGGTTGGGCGGGATGTTCGCCCTGATGATCTCAACGTAGTCATCGCGGTCCGGCCTCGTCTGCTCGTGCTGAAAACCCACCGCGTGACCCACCTCGTGCACGATCACACCTTTCTGTCAGACGGAAAAATTCATTAATTCTTTCTTTCAGCGACCCGCAGTCGCGCATTTTTACTTTACTGTGTTTGGCATACTATTAATTCAAAACTAAAAGCAGGATTCTAGACCTGACTTAAAAAAGGAACGGGAGTACAATAATTTTTTATGAAGTTTACAGCAAGAAACAACTGGTGTTAATGTTAAGCCAGATGTTTTCACTGTAGCTTGTTATTGAGGGAGTCTTGCACGATGGACCATTGCTGACAGAAGGTAAGTTTTAACTAGGAAGCCACTTACCGTGCGACAGCCTCTGGCAAGACCTATTACTTGAGAGCCTCCAATCATGCCGACATTGGAAAAACAGCTGTAAAATATGAAAAACAGCTGTAACATAGGTAAACAGCTGTAACATACGGACACACAACTGTAAAGTTACTGAGACATGAAAGTACGATAGAGATAAATTTAAGATCTTTATGTTTTAAGCTGTATTTAGTGTTCACTATTGTCTTCTCGGCCCTTCATAGAAATGTAAGTTTCTTGAAATAATCGTGTCAAAATACAAATACTTTTTTCACCCCCTCAGAGGTTATCAAGATATTCAAAGTCAATTATCCGCATAACATGCAATTAAAAACCTATATAATACCAAATATATATATACACAATTCTGTATTGGCATATATATTCCCACACACGATATATATATATACACAATGACACCTAATTCTCTGACTGAAATGTTTACATTAGAATAGCGTATAGTAAAGTGGTAAATTATCTTAATCGCCAAAGTTTTGACAGTAGAATGATCATCTGGTTCATCTCCGATGTCTCCACTGTTGACAAAGTCTACAAGTCTACAAAGCTTTTCGTTTCCAATGATCTCATTTCTATGATCGCAAAGAATTCCCTCTCAGCGCCATCTGTTACTAGAGCACATTGCGGAAAATACCGAGAACACAGAAAGTGAGCACATGATCTGGTATTGCCAAAACTAAAGGAACAGACAGAACAGAAAAATTCAGACTAGAAATATTACCCGTCGCCGTTATCAAAGAGAATGAAGTTGCGATCTGTCGACCGGGCACGTCTGAAGCTGAGGCAAGTGTATTGCTGCCATTCATCCAAGGCCTTCTGAATTTCTCTTTCCTCGCTAGATGCTGTCAGAGATCATCATCATCATCATCATCATCATCATCATCATCATCATCATCATCATCATCATCATCATCAGTCGTCGTCGTCGTCATCATGGTCTTCATCACTATCGTTGTCCTTGTCGTTGACGTAATGCACGCATTCACTTTACTTCCTTTTTTCGCATGCTAATACTCCGTTTATGTCGAACCGTGCACTGATATATAAACTGTACATACTTTCATCATGGGGGCACAGCAACAGGATAGGATCTTGTGGATCACTTACTTTGAATAATGATTGCGTGTGCGTGAGAGAGAGAGAGAGCGGGAAGGGAGAAGGATAAAGAGAGGAAGAATGATAGAATCTCTCTCCATATATACATACACATGAATGTATTGCCAAATTACTTACAGAAAACGTAAGATGCAATTTTGTAGGGTATCACATCGTCATCCCATCTGTAATCGTTTGAGCGGATTGCTTTCCTTTTATTTCTTCTGCTATTGGATGTGCTGGTGGCGTTTCTGTAAGTCACAGACAGGATTGTGAAGTGGGCGGACATAGCAACTCATCAAACTCTCCACCTGTTGTTTGCTTCAGGAATTAATATTGATACAGAGTCAGGTGGTGTGATAAGAGGGAACATCACACAAAGAAAACGGAACAGTTGATCTTCACACAGTATGACGTCATACAGTAACAGTAACATGTCGGAGGAACCCTTACTCTCCAACGGTTTCAAAGTATGAGAGTTCTGTATACTTAATGGCATTCGCTCCTTTTCTGGTTATGACGATAAGAATTCATTATGTACGATCATTCACTCCTTGTTAACTCCTTTTGGTGGTGATGATAGGGTGACTTCAAAGCAGAGACAACAACTGATATACAGTCTTCTTCAGATTGATAAAATACTCGAATTATTTTAAAGAAATAATATTGACTGCTGTAATTGGTAGTCAGAAAGAGATTGACTGATGCGTGGATGAAAACAGCAAGAAAAATGTGAAGAAAGTTGGCGGGAACTTACAGTCGCTGAATTTCTTCCCACTGCTCGGCTGTGAAGATCATATCCAGTTCCACTTTCACCGACGGTTTTTCGCTGTCTACAGACTGGAAGAAAGCGAATTCACTTGCTGCAAATAGAAACGACATATTATCTTAGAGTACACACACTTCACAGTATAAACTGTATCCTAGTTAAAGCTAATAAAATTAACTAAAAAAGCTTTGATGGTTGACAGGACCCAGACGACTGGCGATAACTGGTTGACAAATGACTTGCTTGATGATCCGACAAAGAATCTCTGAACTATGTCAATAGGCAAGTTAACGGGAAAACAACTTTCTGTGTTCACTTAATGTGGTTTTAGAAAACATCAAAATAGTTAAATTCAGATTCATTTAACTTCAGGCAAGCAGAAAACTCCTATATCAGCGATGGTTTCTTACGAGGACTGGTGATAAGGTGACGAGATGATGATGACAACGATGACAGAGAATGTCAGATTTCTAGCTTAAAGAATGAATGAAAGATAAGAAAAAAAGAGGAAATGTTATCATTTAGAAAAGATTGTTCATGTGAGAATTATACCAACTTGTTTGTGCCGCGTTTGATATAATTTCGTCCATGGTTAAAGACACCACACTTGCTAGGATCTGAAAATAGACAAGACAGCCGATAAATGATAATGTTTTCTGTTTGCTTGTTTCCTTAAAATACATGTGAGAAAAAGAAAGCATGCACGCTCCTCTTAGTTCTAATTCGGTGAGTTAGATTTTTTGTTTGTTTTTGTTTGTAGGAGCTGCACAGGTACAGTGCATGACGAATGTTTGCCTCCAGTATTGATATTAGATGTGATAGCATTGATATTATGTGTGATTACTGGCATTTACAGTTTTTCCAGACTAGCCTTTCCTGAACAAAGGTCAAGACAGTGGGTATCTACAGATCTACATCCCCGTCACCCACGTGTCCCCGACACAGACGCACAGATGGATGGCGTTCTCCGTCTCTGAAGTGACAGAACGATTTCTCCTTGTCCCAGTTGTCCAAAGTACACTGGAGACTTTGTGAACATTCAACTCATCAGCAGGACAGGACAATTGGAGAAAACATCTTCATCACAAGCCTGACTCATCAAAGTGAGCGATTGTTGACAAGTGTTCCTTACTTGCAAAGAAGTCCTACCAGCTTGTGCTCTAAATGTTTAAATAGGAGTTTAATTGTTGCTCCTATGGATATATCTTGGTACGGAGACTTGTTTGTAAACCAAACACAATGAAACAGCACACTGACACTTTAAGACAGATTTTTTAAAACTTTTCAAGTGTAAATTTAAATTTATACAACATTTTAAAAGTCTTTTTTTAATATTAAATCCTTTCATACTTGTTGAAAATGTTCTAGTACTGCTTAGTGTAGTTAGATTATGAACACCTATTGAAAATATAAGTCAGGCTAATTTAATTGTGAATAGTCTGACTATCGGTATTATAAACACTCATCTTATATCTGACTATTGGTGTTGTGAACACCCACTTGTGTCTGACGATTGATGCTATGAACACCCAATGTATATCTGAACAGTGTTTAGAATTCTTCACTCTAAACAGACTCAAACTGACCTAATCTAATGTAGCACTTACATAAATGTCTTTTACATTACAAAATAAAACCATTATTATCTTAGATTTTTTAAATGCTGTTTCAGACATTAATGAAGAAAAAAGTTAATTACCTGCGCTCCAAGGAGACAGAGAAGGAAGAGACCTCGACTTGTCATGGTGGTCAACGAAAGGCCTTGTGCTCCTTAAATTTCCAAAGCAAATAAAAACTGGGGCAGTTCGTGTCTACGAGTTAATGTCCTGTTTCCTAAGTCTTGAGATCGTAGAATATGCAATTTCAGTAATAAACTGTTCTACAACTGAGTGTTCTCTGTGTTCAACACGCCGTCGATGGCTCACTTGACCCCAAGTGTAACTCATGATCAAGACCCGGAGTTTATATACAGCTGGAGAGCGGAAATGACCGACACGATGACAAGACAGGAATTACTTATTCATCAGGCATCTGTAAATGTTTTTGCTTTCCTTATAAGGATGTTTGATCAAATGACACATCAGTAACGTACTGCCTGGCAGCAAAGTTTCTAAAGTATTCTTTCGAAAAGAAATCCTTTTCGATTTTTTTTATTTTTATTTTTTGCTTTTGTCTAAAGGAGATGCAAAATGTGTTTCGGGAGCAGTTACTACTTTTTCTTAAAGTGCTTTTAATATTCCGCCTGACTAAATGTCTGTTCATGCTGATGTATTAGTTACTGTAACTTCTACGTAATTCATAGCATTGAACATTGCACAATACAGTTTTGTTAAGTAATTGATTTTTTTAACGTATATTTATTAACAGATGTCACAGCTTCACAAAATATTCCAGGTACCACTACGAAGACAGGAAAAATATTTAAATGATTACGTGAGGACCACTTTTATTGCTGTTTCTCACTCACTCACTCACTCACTCACTCACTCACTCACTCACTCACTCACTCACTCACTCACTCACTCACTCACTCACTCACTCACTCACTCACTCAATCACTCAATCACTCAATCACTCAATCATCTGACTGGAGGATCATATCTTTCTAAGGTAGGATTATCACCTGAAATTATTTACAACGACGTTCTAAGCCAAGAATAGGAAAATTCTGCATTGAAACAGACTGCTTGCTAATATCTTTATCTTTGTTTTCATCAATTTTAGAATTTATTGTTCTTATTTTTTTGTTTGGGAAGAGAATACTTAAAAACCAGTCGTAAGCACGTTCATTATCTTGTAGAGGTAGACCTTCACAATGGCACCAGCTGACCTCTTAACCTTCTCAAGAAACGCCATGTTGATACCTTCCGTACACTACGTGTGTTGTATCTGTGTGAGGTTAATGAACAACTCGTTAATAAAATAGTTATGCTTCTCGTAAAAACAAATTTACCACTGTTTCTTTTGACCACCCACCTCATTTCCCTGACTACCTATCTTTGAGGCTCCTTGAAACACAAGACAAACTTTCAGAAATAATCTCACGAATGGCGTTTTGAGAAATCAAAGAGGAGTCAGAACTAGCTGCAGAAAGCGAATGTTTTCACTATTCTTTTTTTTTTTTATTACAACTGGGGCAGGTGCATGGCATGATCGTATTCGCTAGATAGATGGAAGGCTAAAGCGTAGAAGACAGCTACGATGACCATGGGATATAAACTGATAACCACCCTAGCACCAGCTTCATTTGACTCGCATGTATAGAGGCGTGCTTCCAACATCCAACGTTCATGACGTCATTGGGTAGTCACCTCACGAGACAGTATCCCCCGGAAACATGGTTGTTGCAGATGGTAACGGCCCTGATGGCATGTAGATTGATGTTTAACCCTACTGACCCGCTGACACATATCCTACTGCACTGTAAGCTCTGGAATTTAAGGTCAGGAAGACAAGACCAGCAGCTGTTGGGAACATTGAGTCACCATGACATCATCTATCACGAGGTAACTGCGTTTTAACGGAAAGACTGCGGAACAAGAGATCACGGAACCAGTTAAGTCGTTGCCCAGCAACACAAACCCATCCCAGTGAGAGAACCGTTGGCTCACTCACCAACCGCTGCTGAAGTGCTTTCCTCTGTTTCTTTACTTCCTTCTCTGACAGTTTTATTTTAAATGTGTCATGAGCTTCTACACCTGCTTTACGAGCATTTGATGTTCGCGGTATGTTTCATTTACACAAATTGAAGTAACGTGATGGATGCTTACTTATCAACGCACCCAAACGAACTTAGGACATTAGAAGATATTTTTTATTACAGTAATAGTGAGACAATGAAACAATTGCTTAAACCATTTTAACTTCGTAATAGCATTAGTTACCGTCATACAGCTTGCTAAAGTTTTTCTGTTGCAAGATTATACTTCTACAAACTTAATTCTTGTTAAGACTTTTTGTGTAAAAATTATTCTCAAAACTGGTTAGAATTTTTTTTTATCATTTTCTGAATAATCTTTTCATAATTACACGTCATCCTCTTTCTTGTTTATTAGAAAAACTCTTCTGATGTGTTTCTAAAGTTCCGACATTTTTTTTAACGTGCATATGTGTGATGGTCAAATTGGATAGGAAGAAGGCGGAAGACATTAAAGACGACCCACACACAAATGTACTACTAGTGATAACGAAGCTGTAAGATCAAAGAAAGGTTAAAGGTAATAAATTAGCATTTTTACCGAAGGACATCTTTCGCTTTTTGTTTGCAGATGTTCTTGTGGTATTGGTGCTTCCCGGCCTTTATGCTTTGCTGCGAGTTCTTGTACGGCAAGATTAGGGTATCATGAAGATCCTTCCCCGTGTTTAAAAAAAATCCCCTAGGTCCACCCCATGATATTTCTGGGTATTTTAACAAAAAAGATAAATAATCTTGCGAAATTAACATCTCACCCATAGCTATAAGCCCAGGGAGTACCCTGAAGCAGTAGCTGTGGACCAAATGCAAAACTTTGAAGCAGAGCCGATCTTTTGAACTCGGATGTTTAAGGTCTGCTCTGCCTGCGTCGTACTTTCAACAGTGCTGTCAACACGAAAGTTATTTTATATTTTGGTGAAACAAGACAAAGTGGCCATACTTTTCCAGATGGTGCGACTTTTATTGAGTCTTAAACATTGTAGATGAGGAGGAGGAGAAGAAGAAGAAAGTGGAGGTGGAGGAGAAGGAGAAGGATGAGGAGGATCAAAACACAGCAACAACAACACAAAAAGAACAAGAACAACAAACAACAAAAACAATAGAAAGAACAGCAAAAGAAGACAAGGGATAAAGAACTGACTTTCGTAAATGACCGTAACGCTTGGATCTGATCCATTGATGAAAAGCAACGAAGCTTCTATTTATATGTTAACTCTTTTCTTTCAGACTTGAAATCAAGTTTCCGTGATCGTGTTCCACAACGCCCTGGAGCTTCCTGTACGCAGCTGTCGTCCCAACGTGACTCAGTAGGAGTCAAAGGTCATGTTTTCAAAGCCATTCACATAGGTACATTTCAACTACTTGTGATGTGTATACATATTTTGAATGTTTAGTTTAGTCCTTGTTAGTCCTCGAGGAGCATAGGGCCGCAACATCTCGCCAGCGGACCCGGGTTTGGGCAGCACCCCGCCCCTTCAGTTGGGTCCATGGGGTTACGACGTCCTTTGCCTCGCTTTCTACTGTTCTTCTCCAAATCTGCTTTGGTCTGAAGCCTCGGATTTTGAATAGGGATAGCAAATTGTGACAGAAAGATGCTTGCTTACGTATGTACTAAGGTAACTTACTGAAGTTGTCAGGTGAAACTTTATAGGATATCGTGCTACGCCCATCAATAATAATTACTAGCAACAATCTAGTCGACATCCTCATCTGTCTCTGTTGCAGTAGGTCAGTCAATATTTATGCCGACAAACACTACAAAGTTCACACATGCGCAGTAAAGCAAGTGATGGCACAGAATATTTACTGCTTTTTTCTGTGAGTTCACACAAACAAAAGACAATGAGGTTTGCGAAACTTTAATCTGACGCCACAGGTGGTGCAAACAAAGAGAAAAAAGATTTGTTAGTAAACAAGAGGTGGCGCGAGAAGGTTAATTTTCGGATAGTTGAGCAGGTCACGAATCAAAAGCAAGAAAACAGCTGATCTTTAAGTCTAGAAGCTGTTGTCACTTCTTCTGCATTTCTGTCATTGCAACAACACAGGAATAGCCATTGTTCGTATCATCAAATTATTATAAAAAGAAAATTATTATTAAATATTAAGCTATCAATTATTATGCACGTGAAGTAAAGACGGAAGGCTTACGCTGATGCCAAAAGTTGTGTTTCTACAAAATCAGTCATGAATACAGGACAAAACTTTACCCTACGTTATAAAAATACTGATTATCTTGACTGGAAACAAGCTTGCATCTCACAATAAAACTTTAAGCGCAGTACATCACGATAAATATTTCACAATAAGGTCAACATTAGTAAACGTTATTTGCCAAATAGTCACATTTAAGGTCCTTCTCTGCATGCACTCGTGGTCAAACAACATCAAAACATCTGCTAAACGTGACTTACAGCAGCAAGTGAAAGGAAGTTAACCCTTTATTTCAATTAGGCAAAAATGCTTACAGACCAGCTGACAATGGGCGAGAAAGCTAAGAGTAAATGTACATACGAATGAGCCTTGCTGCGATGAGCAGCAAGCAGCATTTTGCGAAAGGGTAGTAGTTCTACTCATCAAACATTTTCTTTGCGGGCAGTCAACGAGAGGAGCACAGATGAAACACGGTCAGCATTTCATAAACACAGTCCACAGGCTTTGGGACACGAATTTCTCACATGCACTGCATTCTTTCCTTGACAGAAGCCTTTACCACTCCAGTCCTCACAGCTGCTGTCCTTGTCTACACAGGGTTCACTTTGGAGCTTGATGACTACAACAAACATAAGTTAGTAACAAGTGTGTACAAATATGCGTAATATAGTACTGATTACTCTGCAATATGACTTCATCAGAAAAAGAGAGCTTTGTTTTTTTATTTTTCAGACTATTTATAAGATGATTTGAGATATCACACAAAACATGAAGAATAAGATTGTAACACTTAAAACATTCGCACATAAAATATATATATAAACA
This sequence comes from Pomacea canaliculata, assembly GCF_003073045.1. Classification (NCBI taxonomy): domain Eukaryota; kingdom Metazoa; phylum Mollusca; class Gastropoda; order Architaenioglossa; family Ampullariidae; genus Pomacea; species Pomacea canaliculata. The sequence continues at coordinate 9,419,275 of NC_037593.1, forward strand.
GTGTATGCACGTATCAGAGGTAGGTCTCGCCACACTCTGTTTACCTGCGTTTGTTTCGGTGCTGGCTCCATCTCCAGGCCCAGGTGTGGTGTCGGCGCAACTGCGTACTGGACTTCCAGGGCACATACACTCACAGTTTTTGTTTTGGAACCCTTCCCCTCGGCACTTGACATTTGTACAGCCAGCTGAAACATGCCACCACTTGAGTGATGCGGCTGACGTCATACAAACATGTAAACATGTGCACGTTACGCTAGTTCTAAATGCATAGATACACCAGTTTCGTTGGGAGAGGTTACTTATGCACACTGAGTCGGACGTAGTTTGAATTTGCAATAAATAAATGCTAGTTCGTCTATGTTTACATATGAAGTAATTGTTGTCAGTAATTACTCTGTCCGACAAAAAACGAAATCTGTCTAATAATCCTTTAGGTCTCCATTTGCAGTAAAGCAGTGAATCATTTTGAACTTTTTTTTACGAATGTGAACTCTGTCCTTTCTTGAAGTTTTATAACCATAATAGAAGAACGAAAAGGGACGACATTAGGAATACAGCTTCGTCATTAAGATCGTTTTCCTACCAGAAAGATATTTTAAAGCATGACAGAAAAACTATTTTAAAACAAATTATGAATAACAAAAAGGATTGTATAACATTAATTCCCCACATTTGCATTAACAGCAGAGATTTGTTCGGTACTACTAAAGTCTATGAAAATGAAAAACTGGACATTGGAACCACAATTATGGATAAAATTGTTATTGGAAAAATTTTAACAAAGTCTGAGTATAATGTAACAACATTTTCACTTTATTGATCTTGTATTAATAGTTGATTAAAAAATAAGACTGGTTTGAATTCTTTACTCGTTATCTCATGAAAGACTTCACCTTTCTCGCTGCACCTGTACATAAGATTAGCCATCTTAATGTCTCGGAAACTCAGGTGCTTTGCTGTGCCAATCACGTCCTGATACTTCGGGTCCTTCGTTCGTATCGTGTCGCTGCCATTTTCAGAGAAGTACTAAAAAATAAAATAATGTTCATACTAATAGCATTTTTTATAGACTTAAAACAATTATTAAACTAAAATCAATTCTGTTGTATTAATGCAAAAAAAAAAAATCAGTGCATGCAGCAGCACAGCAGATGTAAGAAACCTAATTAAGTGTAATTCTATTGGCAAGAAAGATATTTCTTTCTGAAGAAAACGTTGAGCAAGAGAAGTCAGTCAGCTTGAGTGGCAGAGTAGGTGGACTATAGCCAAGTGTTGACAAAAGACAGAACACGTAGAGACGTCTTGAATTTTAGAATAAAAGGATACTGATATAGTCTTAAACACTAAAATGTTTTAAATCAGGATAAGGATTATCAGAGAGCTATCAGTGAAAACGTGGTTAGATTGGATCAGAAGATCTGAGACGAAATGTGGTTCAGACCGGTGAAAGTGATTTTAATGAATTTTATGACCAGCAGCAAATTAACTAGCGTCTGCTTAGTCGTGGAAGGCACGGAAAAGAGAGCATTAAATTCAGTATCTGCCATCTGTAAAGAGTTCCCTAAATACGGTGAAACACTTGACCTGATCGTTTCCTCTTTAGTCGCAGGGAACGTGGTTTTTCTCACCTTTCTTCCATAATGCATGATGCTCTCATAGTCGTAGGGAATGTCAAAGACATTCAAATAACTTGACGCATAATTTACAAAGTTAAGGTACTTCATTCCTCTTTGATATTCTGAGAGAGGATCTCAACGTAGTTGTCACGGTCTGGCCTCGATTGCTCGTGCCGAAAGCCCAGCGCGTGCCCCACCTCGTGCAAAATCACTTCCACCTGCCGGGAAAAAATTTGAAAATGAAATTCTTTCCTTATGTGTCTATAACTGGCAGCTAGATAGTTGCCAGAAAAGTATACTTTGTTCCCGGCGTGCTAGCAATGGTAATGATCCAGAATTAAAGGGATACTCCAAAGTTCCCAAATTACTGGGACATGGGACATTAGTTTTAGTTGCGTATACAGAGAACTACAAGAGTGAGACTTACAGTACGACATCCGTCCTTGAGCTTTATAGTCTGATTGCCTTTAATCATGCCTACATAAGAATAACAACTGCAGAAGAAAAAATGTAACACTGTAACGTAAAAGAACATTGAAGATTAAAAAAGATACATACATTTTTAAGGTAAAAGGTAGTGCAAATAAATAAGAGAAAATGAAAGCAGATAATACAAGTTCTTATGATTTATGGTTTATTCATTGCACGTCATAAAGACATTGGTAAAGACCCGCAGTTTTACTTATTATATCCTTTACTGCCTATGTGGCGTCTAGAATTCAACAGATGTATCAGAAAACTTGCACATTTCAAAGCAAAAGGAACAAAAGAGAAAACCTGAGACAAAAAAATAAACCAGTGAGTTACCCGCTACCGTCGTCAAAGACGATGAAGTTGGTGTCTGACGGCAACGCGAGCCTGAAGCTGATGCAAGTGTAATTTTGCCATTCCTCCAAGGCCTCTGTAATCTTCTGTTCCTCGGCAGATGCTGTCAACAAACGTTTATTCTTCTTCATCATCATCATCATCATCATCATCATCATCAATCCATCAATCCATCAATCCATCATATCATCTCAAATACACACAGAACTCGCATGAGGTTATACATGTCCAAAACATTCATATAACTTCATTTTAACTGCACGCCTGCTGCTTGTATATAAAGAGACTTTAAGCTGCCTATTTTAGAAAAGAATACAGATTTAAAATATTTATAGCGGTGTGTGTGTGCGCGCACGCAGAGTGAGAGAAATTCTTACATATGTACATACACGTATGTACTAAATTAACTTACTGAAGACACCAGGTGCAAATTTTGTAGGGTATCACGCCACCGGTCCATCTGAAACTTTCATCGCGAATCGCTTTCCTCTTGTGTCTGCTGCTGCTGCTGTCGTGTGTCTCGTCACCGTTTCTGTAAGATATAAATAGAATAAGGTAAAACGACGACATTAGCAACACAGCTTCGAGATCAAACTCGTATGATTATAGCTGAGCCGACACACAAAATATTCTTTCTTAATTTAAGCATAACTGTATAAATGTCTTAGTGCTACAATTGTTGAGAAAATCGGTTGAGCTGTATGGTTTATACCACAATAGATTAAAAGTAAAAAACTAAATGATGAAAATCAGCTATCAAACCAGGAAGAAGGTGATGATTATTAACTCCGACAAAATGGTGGTTCTTAGACAAATATGAAACAAAATGTTAATTTGTTACCGACGGCAAATCATATTAAAACAGAAAACGTGGTTTACCTAATTGTACAGAGCATGGAGAGATGACAAATCACTGTTTACGAGGGTAATGGAATAAGAAACGAAAAAGAGAGATATACGAAGTGCAAGACCGTAGAAATTATAACAACGATATTTACTAAACAGTTTTAATCATTAGCATTGGCACTTTATTAATAAGATCTCTAAAGTCTATATTCGCTTCTGTTGGATTAGAGGAAAGACAATCTTACTTAGGCTAGACACATTTGGAAAAAGTGTATTGACACAGACAAAAAAAATATAGACCGAAAACCGCCGTTATCAGTACTGATAGATCTGTCGTCTGCTCTGTGCAAGTCTAATCTGGGCACAAGTACCGTGCACTGGCCTGAATGACTCCCTTGATGTCGACTAAATTATCTCAGTACTTAGACTTTTACGTTTTGAGTTACCTTAATAGGGAGGACGCAAATCATTGCGTATTAACTCGGTAATTTAATTCCACAGTCCTAAGGAATGTCTACTTCCGGTAGGTTTGACGATGTCAACAATGAAGTACAGGGAGTGACGTCAACCGAGAGGCAGCAAATGTTAAAATATTTTTTTTCTTTTTTAAAGATTGGTAAAATACTCATTATGCTATATATTTTAAATTTTGAAGCAAGTTACCAAATGACTTTGAATAAATGTCGAGAACAAAGACGTGAAAAAGGTTCTAAGGAACTTACAACTGCTGAATTTCTTCCCACTGCTCAGCAGTAAAGATCATGTCGAATTCTACTTTCACTTCGCCGTCTGTGAACTGGAGGTAAGCGGACTCATTTGCTGAAATTAACGAATTAACAGATTTTGAGGACTTCGTATTTTAAGGAGTCGTGGGGTGCACAGAAAAAGGTCAACAAACCGGACGTCAGTATTATGAATGGATACGTTTCCGCTGTTTCAGACAATAGAAGAAGTTAGACAATATTTTAGTTAGCCTTATCCATGTACAAAAGTGACATCACGATTCTGACTTCGCAATTATATGCTTAGTGACTATTGTAGTCTGTAGCTCGAGTACAGAAAGGGTGTTTCTAACCAAAACTGTGAAATAACATTTTGCATTGTGAGCTTTTATCCATAATTACAAAAAAGTAGTCCTTTCCGACCTTTTTCTTCTTCTTCTTCTTCTGGTAAGACAGAAAAATTACATTTTGGATGAGTGGATCAACAAGCATGCATTAAGCGGGTGCGAAATTATTTTCATTTTTGGACTTTATTGTTTCTTTCAGATCCTACAGCAAAGATCTTCAAGGCTTTATATCAAATGAACAAGGCATTATAGTCGTTTGTTAGCATGTCCATTGATGAAAGCATTAACTCTGTGTCTTCCATGACTGTCCCACACAAAATGAAACAAATGTCTTATCTATATAATGGGAAAAATAAGCTTTATGTGGATATTATCAAAGCAAGAAAACAGTGGGCAGAAAATACCTTCACTTGGCCTCTTCACCACGATATGGAGTAGAAGGCTACGATATTTTAAACACCATAATGCCAGGAAGAAGTGAATGGGCTTTTTGGACTAAGTTATTATACTAAGTTATTCTTTCTTGTCTTCCTAGGGAGAAAGTCTTAAGTATTTATCCAATATATTACATTACTGAAGATAATAATAAACTAATAAGGTAGATAACACGTGTATTGTTCTATGTACACTGTAGTTTGCATTTTATTGAATCAAAGATAACATAATATGTATCTGAAAAGTAAATCAAAAAAGACCAAATGATTATTGGTATAATGACTGTTGATCTGTAACGATGGTGATTGTTTATACAAACTAGTTTCCGTTGCATTTAGTATGATTTCGTCAATCGTCGAAGACATCACACTCGTTATGACCTGAAAAAGCAAATACAGAGATATTTCCTGCTGAATAATGAAAGAATTTCCTAATAATATTATTTATAGTTAATTACATAATAATTAATTTTGTTGTAAATCATATCAGTGTCTATAACTGTGGCATTACTTCGTAGTATAGCGTGGTTTCAGCAGACACATTTCGGAAGCCTTGGCGCCATACTGCGCATGTTGATATACCAGCTGTCAAGATGTCCATAACATGCCAATAGAATGCGTTTAAAGTATTTTTAACATGCCAGATTCCTGCTGCCTAAATCTGTGGAAATCAAAGTAAGATTTACCTCGAAGACCATATATTCATGGAATTAAAGATTCATTTTTTAGGGTTTTATGGTGTGTAGGGTACAGCATAGTCCATACTTTTAAAAAGTATGCAAACTAATTTAAAACTTACAAAAATAGTCTTAAGCAGAACATGCCTACAAAAAAGCATAATATTATACTTTAATGTAATAATTAGGTGAATTACCTTGGCTCCAAAGACAAACAGGTAAACAAGACAACGATTGGTCATGATGGTCAGGAGTAAACACTACAAGGTTGTGCGCCCTGAAAGTCGAAGATCAACTGTGGCAGACCGTACCCCTGCGTTGTTGTGAAATTTCTGCCTGATGTTTTTTTTAAGATTGTAGATTTTGCAGTGTACAGCAGTGAGATACTTTTCACCGCAGTAAGTTCTGTACATTACCCACGGTACGCAGCAGACGACGCCGGCAAGTGGAACTCGTGATGGAGGTCGACAGAGACCTCTTATATAGATGGAACAGGAATGTAAATTGGTTCCCTGATTTAAAAAAAAATTCCTTATAAGGATCTCAACTGGACCAAATTTCAATAATGTCAATCGCATTTCTTCAATTTAGAGGTAGAAACCGACAACTTCTATGAACAAGATACTGAGGAAAGATGTTGCTGCTCTGAAAAACAGGAAGTTTACTATTTTCACCTGATATTAGATACTGAATCCTGCACGTGTGACCAGCCGACCTCATCTTCTCAAAACAGAAGTTTTCGCTACACTCCTCTATCCTTGTGACATAATAAGTATAGCACGTTCAAAGTAGTTATTATATGCATTTCAATTAATATCAAATTCGACTATTAGCTAACATCTTTTTCTGTAAAGTTTTAGTAAGAATCATGCCTCATAATTTCCAGAGACTTCAATTTTGACACCTGTGAAAGGATGTCAAGGGCACTCGTGCGTGGAGGTGCGATGGATCCATGAGGATCGCTCTCCTATGTGCACTGAAAACTTCCTTGAACACTACTCCTCACAACAGTTCACACTAGTCCATCTTTGAACATCCAACCCCCCAGCCACCTCCTTATTTTTCGTCTATTGACTACTTCCCTATTTGTTTTCCTCTGCAGAATACGATACCCTCAGTTCCTGTAATCCTATTCCTTTTTGCATTTTCTATATTTGTCTTTTATTAGTCATCAGTACTGTTGTTCATCCTTCTGTCCTTCGTATGTTGTCTATGTCACGTTCTTGTCTAATTCATCATCATCATCATCATCATCATCATTTATCAGTGGTAATCTCCAGTTTCCTTATTTCACATGTGGCACAGTACTAACATGCTTTCTGGCATTAAGACTGATTTTTTTATTTTAATCTTGAACATTACTGATTTCGTGGATATTGGCTTTCTTACTTTTTGTTTTTTGTATGCAGTCGTTACTCTGATATTGTTGTTACAACTTACAAGGACTGGATCACCACGGGGCTGTGGTCCATTACCCCTGTTTTGTATCATGTATACAGTTAGCTGCAGAAGCATCGACGAGAAAAGATCATGAAATTCTCAGATGATTCTACATTCTTGACCTATTGCAGAGGCATAATCAAGATCATGACAATGCCTTATTCATTTCTTATACATTAATGCCAAGATTATTTTCTGGAATTAAATTTAGACAAAACAAAAGAGACTAGTATAAACTTTAGAAAAGGAATGAAGATGCTGTTGTTCTCAACAGGATACACGATAATCTGTAAAAAAAAAAAAATTTAGGCACTCTTTTTGACTGCCTGCTTAAATGGGATGTAAACACTAAACATGCTGTCAAACTTGGTCAACAAAGAGTACACCTTCTTCGAAAAACTGAAAATGTGTAAATCAGCACAGAAATCGTGAGCCGTTTTTATCGGTTGAAAGTCTTTTTTCTTTTTCTTTTGCATGCTGTTTTCATAGTTTGTACGTCCACGACAAAAAAAGTTTGAGCAGTATTGTAATACTTATTCTAAGGTAATTCGTGTCAAGAAGAAGGCTTGGCTTCTTTTATATTAGAAAATTGTCAGAAACACTTGCAGCACTTTATCCATACCACTCTAATATGTGTTTTAAAGTTTAGTGGGTCTGTGTGTGCACATGTGTGATAGAGAGGGAAAATGTCCATTGCATGCGTACGTGCGTGATTACCTTTTATGTGTTTGTGGTGATTCCTTAGTTTAGAGGATTATCTCTAGTGTGCCTGTACAAATTCAGGGAGATCACTCCCGTATATTAAAATTGCATTCCCACGGAAAGTAACAGTTGTGAAGTGAGGACACGGACTTAAATAGTGGAACGGCAAAAGTTGTGATACTTTTGTCTTCTTGAATAATTTTGCAGAACGGACGAAGTTCCGGTAAATCGATCGTTTTCCTCAAGGACGTGCTGCTACGGGAAGAAGTTTATTCTCAGAATGTAGTCAAAGGGCCAAAACCCTGTATGACAAGAGAGATAATGAAGGAGCCGACAGTATATTTGTTGATGCGTTGAGGAAAGTAACACTTTGGTGAATTAGCAGGGATTTTTGATGTGAGGGAAGAAAGATCCTCGTGTGATTTGTAGCAGTATTTTTAACCTGTGAGCCCTCACCACAGCTTTACCGGTGATAGAGAGAAATGATGTACTGCCTCGCCACCGATAAAGCAGTGTGCAGCACATTGCGTTGTGTTTTGCGATTGGTTTAAACCTATTTTGGTCGACCAATCACAGAAGCCGTACTATTCTGATGTCAGTAAATTGAGTGCTGTGTTAAGGGACAGACGTTGTCCGCAACGGACCACACCCTCTTCTTCCTGTGAGTGAGTTGTGTTATCAACCATATATGATTTAGATGCAACAGTTGAAAATGTTCGTCACTGAGCAATAAATCTCGCCACTGTGTAGTTGAATATTTTATTTAAGAACGTAATAAATAATAGCAAATTACATGTATTGCGCATTTCTCCGATGAACCAAGGCCGGCACATTGCGCATTACAGCAAACGAAGATAGAATCTCTCACGCACGCACGCACTTGGTGTGAGAAACTCACGAATCCAATTGTATGGGTCGATGACCAGCCAATAAAGTCTGAATCTCTGTTCTCTCTCTTAGAAGTTAAGTTCAAAAGTATTAAAAACCACAGTATATATATAGCTGCCTGTGAAATAATAAATATAGTCTGCAAGACAATTGTGTCTTTCAAAATAACGCCAACAAACGTCTGATGGCTTGGACAACAGAACGATGTGACCAGGCGATATAACAAGAAGTTTTAGTAAAGGTGGGTCCACGACTGAACACACTTTAAAACTGAGAAAGTAAGTAAAAACGTCTGCTTTTTGCAAATATTTTCAAAAGTATTTACGACTTCATAAGAAGCAAAGTGCAAAGAAGTGTTTCTAAAAGGCAGGAATGCACAGAGTGATTGTTACATGTTGATGTCCTCCCACAGTGCTGATGGCGTCAATAATGTCCTTGTTTCTGAGGTTGTTGCCAGGTACAGAATGAAAGAAAGGTCTTTCCACGATGCAAATCAGCCATGTGCAGGACAGCAAAGGAAGGCGAAGTCTGTCCAGTATTTCACACTTGTCAGAAGAATACACGCCGCAACATGCGTGAGCCAAGGGACGATATTCGGTGCAGCACCTGTACCCACATTATCTCCTTTGCTGACATCTCGCTTTGGATCATCTGCAAATGAAGCAGCAGTCTCTCAAACTCATGCAGAAAATGAATCGTTGCTGTTGCCTAAGTGGCATTAGTCTTATTGTTTTAATTTCCTTCTTTTTTGATATCTTTCTTTCCTCTCTTCTTTTATTTATTTATTTGGTTTGTAATAGTCCTTACCTTCCTATCTGCTACAAAAAAATAACACTGTTATAAGTCTTTCCATGACAGTCATCTTGGCCTCCCTATCACATATTGCTCCAAATGCTTAAGGTAGTCAAGCACTTGCAGAGCAGCTTAGAGTTTCTATATATTTTGTATATACTGTGATTGGTTTACCATGACTTAACCTTTCCCTTTTTCCCCCATGTTCCTGACAATGTTTATTGTGCATGTATGTTTGGCTGATTGTGATGCCCCTTTTGTCATACGGCATCACTAACTACTGCACTTTGCATCTTGTAAAGCGCATCGAGCCACCTCCATGTGGGGAAATACGCTATATACATCTCATTATCGTTATCACTATTAGTTTAGCGAAAGGACACGATTGACATGGTTAGGCACTCACCAGCTTGACACACTTGGCATGTCTTGGCACAGTTGCTGTGCATGTAAGTGATGTACTCCTTTTCGCAGTATCCCTTGTCGCGCCAGTAGCCGCAGTATTTGCTCATGTCCTTGCAGTTTTCATTCACCTCACCTGTGAGCACCGCATGGTCAGGTGTGATCGTTAGTAACCATAATTAATCCATGTACACAGTACAACGCTTCTGAGACCTATCCCTAACTTCTCTCTCACACACACACACACTGTTAGAACCGCACATGCGTCTTTACTTTCCTTTTCGTAAGCCCGTTCTTCACTGAACCAATACAGACAAATGTTTGACCAAGTTTGCCAAGGTTTTTGTATCGTGGTCATGTAAAATCATATTTTGTATGGTATGGACAATGTTGTTGTTAATGCTAATGAAACGTTAAAAAGGAGAGGAAGAAATGAAAGAATCAGAAGGAAAAGCTGTTGTTCTCACTGTTACACAGGTTGCACGATTCCTTGCAATATGACTTCATTTGGAGGGGTAGTACTTATGCGCAATCTCCTCTTTCTGCCCACTTTGAGCAGGATGAATAAAAATCTCTACATCCACCTGTAGAAAATATTAAATACGCTTAATATGACAATCAGACAAAAAATACGCGAAAACTCTAACCTCGCTCTCGTTTTTCTGCCACCTCCCCTTTGCTTATCATTGTCTCTGACCTGTTGATATCCCGCGCCACACCTCCTCCACCAAACAACATCTGAGTTTGGAATCGGAGCAACTGCCCGTAAGGGAAGGCAGTCACCATGTACATGTGCTAGTCTGTAAGGGTCACCAGTTCTTCGGACATCACCCAGACATCGTTACATACCTCTTCCTTTCTCAATAAGCAAGATATATCCCAGTACACACCAGTCTCGGATCGAGTCGTGCTGCTTTTTTCTGCTGTTGTTGAAACTTCCGATTTCGTTCCAAGAGTGGTACCGTAGCATTCCCGAACTGGGCTCCCACGACACATGCACTTGCAGTTTTTGTCCACGAATCCTTCACCCGGGCACCTGATGTCTCCACAGCTAGCTGAAATACCAGCATGTCCAGCCTCAATCACTAATTGATCCAAATGCAGACAAGTACAGAGAGTATGGGATCCGAGAAAAATTCAAACTATAACAGGCAATACAATAAGTAATTACATAATAATGGCTGAGACGCAGTCTTTTAAACAGCATAAAAGGTGTAGCAACTGGGTACCACTCACACGTTCAGGAAGTAACTGCGTAAATGAAGCAATTGTAATTGAAGAGCATTCTCACTGCCTGACAAAACCTTGTTCCAAGAAGGGAAAAGAGAAAAATTTACCTTTCCTACTACAGCCGTACATAAGATTGGCCAGTTTTATGTCCAGGAAGCTCAGGCCATTCCTGTTACCAATTACACTCTGATATGTGGGGTCCCTTGTTCGTATGGTTTCCCCTCCAGTGACGGAGAAGGCCTAGATAACAAGAGAATAACGAATACCGTTACTCAGTGACAATGCGCACACACTTTACAACTGTGGAGAACGGGTTTCTGTTCATTTCTAAAAAGACAGTAAAAAGCAAATATAAATCGGATAAAAAAAGTCTTAAAAGAAAATAATTATGCAATTAACTAATCTGTAGTAAGTTATCATTCGAGGAACGTGAGAGATTAGTTCAAAAAGTTTGCTCCATGGTAGAAAGTGACTAAAAACTTCCTCCTGGACTTGTGGACGCCTGTGTATAATGTAATAATGTACAAAGGTGGAATCGGATTTGTATTGTTTACCTTTGGTCCATAGTGCATGATACTCTCATAGTCGTAGGGTACATCAAAGACGTTCACAGCTTCTTTCTCATACTTCTGGAAGTTGTAGTAGAGGTTGGGTGGGATGTTTGACTGGATGATTTCAACGTAGTCATCGCGGTCCGGCCTCGTCTGCTCGTGCTGAAAACCCACCGCGTGACCCACCTCGTGCACGATCACACCTTTCTGTCAGACGGAGAAACAAATTCTTGATGATGCCACATGATTCAAAGATTGTTCAGAAAAAAATAGACCATGCGAAGAAGCAAGAAGCCAGTCTGTAGGAAAACCTTAAATAAAATCTGAGCTTTAATGAAAATCGCCAGGTAGTTTTCTAACTTTCTGAAAGCATTGAGAGTTACCTTTTTTCTTTAATAATAGTCCTGTTCAGCACATTTCATGACTTAAAAAAATGTGAGTAGTGCGAAAGTGCCTAGTTATTTATTTATGTGCACGCGTTCTATGTAGTATTGTTATTTTTTATTCTACGATTGTAAAGTTTGTTACATATTTAACCAATGAGCTGAGAGTTTATTTTTCCCTTTAAAATTTCTTTGCCATTTTTAGAAGTAATACGTTTTCCTTTTTTCTTTTTTTTTTAAAGGAGACATATTGGAGTACTACTTACAACACGGCAGCCCTTCGCTAAGCCCAGTTGCTGCTTCCCACCAATCATGCCCACATAGGAGTAACACCTGCACAGGTAGCACAATTACTCTTATTTACAGTAGGATTAGATCAGGTATCAATGTTTCCCAATGGACCACAGCGGACCTATTATCCATATAATTATTGGTGTCGTCGTCATCATCATCATCATCATCATCATCATCATCGCATCTACAAACTGATATCAGACCGAATGAACACAGATTAAATAATAAAGCTGTTAGCTGTCCTCTGACACGTGCAAAGATGTAAAGATGATTATCTGTGGGTGGTGACTATAGAATGTTAATCAAAACTGACAGAAATAAAAAGTTTGAGATAAAAGAGTTACCCGCCCCCGTTGTCAAAGGAAACGTAGTTGACGTCAGACTCAGACGCCATCTTGAAAGTCACGCACGTGAACTTCTGCCACTCTTCCAGCGCGCTACGGATTTCTGACTTTTCTTGATCCGCTGTAACATGTTTGCAACTTGCAGTCGTTAGGCAGACACTAGTTACACACACTAATGATCATAAGTAGTCATTGTAAGTAAATCCGAGGTGGTGGAAGAAAGTATTTGTCAACAGACAGCTGATGTCGGGGGTTTAATTATTGTTTCTGGTCCTCCTGCCTCCTCTAAAGCAAATTGTAAACATGTACCAATGTTATTGTATGCCTGTCTTAAGAGGATAAATATGGACGCACATTTGATCAAGTTTGGCAAAGTTTTATATATAACCACCATAAACCTTTATATATATACTTCTAAATATATATATACGTTTTATATAAATGTATACCATGAATAAATGCTATTCCATATTTGTCCGATAATAAAGCATTGAGGACTTTTATTCTAATAAGAACATTATTATGATAGTATCATTGTGACTTTAATATCATTCTCATAGAATATTACTGCAAAACAAATTACTGCAATAGCAAGATCATTAAATGTAAGTCATTTAAAGACCTCTCCATGCAGTCAATATCAGCCAAAGGACTTGGCTGAATTACTCACTGAAAACATTGGCGATTTTATACAGTATGACACCTTCTTTCCATCTGTATTCGTCTAAACGAATGGCCTTTCTCTTGTATCGTCCATTTACACCTTTTCCAGTCTTGTTTCTGCAAGGGTAAAGCCATAATAATTAAGTAATGATTTAATCAATCAAAATGACTTTTTTTAGTTGTAACTTTCGAAGCAGTGTGACGGGTTCCTAAAATATGAAGTCCTGTGAGAGCAAATAACTGATCAAGGGGATATAACTTCAGGCCCTATTTTTCTCCACGAATTCTCTCTCTTTGTCCACTATTCCATAGGAAACAATCAGATGACCGATATGCAGAGTGGAGATTGCTCATCAGTTGCCCATTCACACAGATATAGATTACAACAAGAAAAAAAATTAAAACACAAAGATCTGTAACAGTTTAATACTGAGTCTTCATTGCACAGTGCAAAGCATGTTATATTTATTTTGTTGACAATATGGGGAAACAATTGTTTTTAAAGTTGTTTCTTGGCCAAAGAGCTTTTACTTAGAATTATTTCACAAAAACGAAATAAATACATTTTTAACATTTTAAATGTAGTTTTTATTGTAGAGTTGTAAGTGTGTGTTTGAACAACATACTTTTTACCCAACTATGTGTTGTAGCTTCAGAGTATTCACACGATCGTGCGACAAAGCGATGGTGACAATTTAAAGCTGAGAATACATGGACATAGTAAAATTGACTTGTTTATATATCTCATAACCAGTGTCAATAAAAATTCTGTCTAAAAATTAAGATTATTATAGTGAACACCTACTAGTGCTTTAAATAATGGTAATAACATATAAAACTTACAATAGCTGGATTTTCTTCCATTGCTGTGCCGTAAAGAGCATATCGAGCTCGACTTTTACTGACAAAGTTTCGTTTGTTGGCTGGAAGAAAGTGAATTCATTTGCTGCAAGACATCATCATCATCATCATCATCATCATCATCATCATCATCATCATCATCATCATCATCATCATCAATCATCATATCATACGAAGAAGAAGAAAACATTTTTTAAAATACATCCGACCGCTGACCAACATCAACTACTGTCACTCTCCATCTATGGAGCTACAACTGAAGATCAACAGCCTCCACTTTTCTTCACCTTCATCAGGGGGTCGTCAGGGTTTTGTGCGTTTGTAATTTGTCGTGAACATGCGGTCTGTGTGTGTGTGTGACTTATTACAATGAGCACACTGGCAGGGCCGTGCTTAGGGGCAGGCGGACGAGGCATCTGCCTATTCAAGGGCCCCGCGCTTTTGATTGATATGGTAACTAGGCATATTGTAGTCAGCCGTATCACATTCGTGGCGTGAGGGCCCGCACATTCTTTGCCTCGGCCCGCGGGGGCTAAGAACGGGCCTGCACACTGGTATAAGACTGATTAGGTAAAAAAAACATGGATCAAGAACTTTCATCTCGTAGAAACGTGCGTGATTTACGTAGGAGAACTCCACGCAAAGAAAATTTACCTGGTGTCAAAAGAAGTAAACAAATTTATCGTTTGGTGTCTGAACATGTACCCTAGGGTAGGTCCTAGGTATCTTTGTAATTTAGTTATAAACACCGATAAGACGTCCAACAATACATTTAAGGGCGAGAGGCGTGCGCTAAACTCACACCACACCAATAATTTTAAATGTTCATCTAAACATCCCTTATATTTTATAAAGTAGAAATCCTGCTTGTATCTCCCTATTTTAGAAACTTTTCGATGTACGATAAAGCTATAATGACCATCTGTGAATTGGGCTTAGTCACACTTTAATTTGTAACAGGAAAGCTTTGACAAGAAAGTCTATTTCTGTGTTTGTCACACTTTATTCTTGATGTATAAATTCATGAATGGGGAGAACTAAGTGTGACATGAAGATCGAAAGCAAGATACATGGGAGCGAATTGGCTCAAATTCGTTATTTTATGCCGAAGCAAAGTGGTGCTCATACGTCGAGGCGACAGATATTATACTAAACCGAAGGAAGGGCATGTCCATACATCTGTGGACAAAGTAGTTATCAGTTTGGCCTTATGTGACCACGACAATCTCCTGCCTGTCTCCCTATGATAACACTTCATATGTTGGGAAGTCGTGGGCGTCTAGGAATTCCTGGCCCGATCACCGTTTATTCCAAGTTGTAAAATGGAGACTAAGTCGATCCAAGGTTGAAAAAGGATGTAGATGGCCGTTACCCATTTATGGAGATTACACGGTTCTGTAGGCGGAAGGAATACAGTCTGTGTCACACCCTGTGTCAGTCACCGGTCATTTCGGCCCAAGACAATATCCCATACAGCCCGAGTCAAATTGTCCCACATATGTCCATATCGTCCCAACACCGAATCGTTCCAGGCTTAAAAGACCGACGATACAGGAGAGCTCACTGAGTGCTTAAATTCTAGATTAAGCCAGAAAATTATCATATTCTTTTTCTTTTACAGCATATATACATAATACCATTTTTTACATGCCATTAGTTTTATATAATATAATCTATTATACAGAAAAAACAGATTATCGTTGAAAAAGTTTCATGTCAATTTAAAAGTGAAAATCTTTAACAAACCTGTCTCTGCTGAACTGGCGATGATTTCGTCAATAGATGAAGTCACCACATGCGTTATGAGCTGAAAATAAGCAAGACAAAGAATGAACATTATAGTTTTCACTCTAGGGTTTTGACTGTATTCATGGTGCCTTCGAGAACTTAGCACGAGAATGGTTGCTGCGTTCAGCTTCGTCAGGGTAGGATGCAGGTAGTTTGTCAGAAGCTCGTCAAACCAACGATTTTCAGAGGAATGTACGTAGCAAAATCAATGTAAAGACCATATTGTACAGAAAGAAAAAGCAGAATCATTTTCATGGTTGAGTGTATTACTCCTCTTGTGATTTTTTTCTGTTCCCTTTTTCATTCACTCTCTGCACACTCTGTCTGTCTGTCATCCCTAGTAATTAGCATTTTTGTAAAAGTTTCTATGAATAATTAGTGAAGGTAGGGGTGGTGAATGTGATTCACTGTGCCTTGAGCCATCTAGTCCAATCGAGCCTGAACCCCAGAATTCTCCAGAGACGCGCACTTTATAAAATCCTATTACACAGTAGTACATTGTGTCATATATCCTTTCCCAAAATGTGTCGCATTAAGAACTATGAGATGGCATGACGATATGAGACGAATATAACAACATCATTTGGAAGGATTAGGAGACCTGAAAGAAACTGCAGGTAGCTCAAAAGCCGACCTGGATAAACTGTATGTCTGCCTTAATTCACACGGACTAACCTGGCCGGTAATCAAAAGTAGAAGAGAAAATAAAACGGCATAATAAATTTGTTAATAAAGTGAAATATTTAATAAAGTGGATTACCTGGGCTCCCAATAGACAGAGAACGATAACACAGCGCATGGTCATGATGTACTGCGATCTCACTTTCCAGTGAATAAAACTAAAACAGATTTTTCTTCCTTTCTCTCTTTTCGATTTCAGAGCGCGCAGGACTCGGTCCTTCTAGCCGGTGTGTTCTGACACATAACAACCATGTACTCAAACAGCTCCCGCTATTTTCGAGTTTTCTTTCTTTCTTCTTCGACGAACGGTCTTTTGTTGAAAATTTCTGGCAAAAGTTTGTGTTAATCAACTTGGCAATCTCTACTTTCTTGGTGAAGCTACGTGCGCGTCCTGCATCCAAGTAGACAATAAACCAATGGTCGCATTTGAAAGCCTGCCACACGGATTCGGCAACAGCTGAAGTGTGTGTCACCGCCTAACACTCTAGTTACGTGTAATTCTTTGAATTTGCAGCTCTGCTCCTGCGTCCACGCATAATTAATTATTCCCGCGAAGCTGTGACAGACGGGAAGGCAAACTATCTCTCATTGATCGCGCTCTTGAAGCGCGTGTCTCAGAGAACGAGCAGAACAAAGAACAGCCGACAACACTGAGAGAACCCTCGTTACCAAATAAAATGCTGCAGAGAGGGCCATAATGCTTCGACGAGAACTAATGAAATGTTATTTACACTGTAGACACAGATGGTTTCATATTCTGCCTCAACCAAGGTTTTTTTCCACTAAAATCGAAATGAGTTTGTGAAATTATGTACGGGTGTTTGTGAGGTAATGAGATACACAGGAAAAAAGGAAGATGTTTATGCCATCGGGAACAATGTGGAAAGGGTGTATTAATGCGAGATAGAGGAGAGGAACGTGAGGCAAAGCGTGAACGAAAAAAAGAAATTTGTGAGGCGGTAAGGGGAGGCAACGTTTGTGAGGTGTTGAGAGGAGGAGGGTGAGAGGAACTTAGAAAAGAGTTAACAGATGATGTATGAAAGAAATCTCAACACGGATATATTTATGAGGTTTGGGGCAGAGCTTGAAAAAAAGAAAATAATAATAATAACAACAACAACGAGTGATTTATATAGCGCATGATCACGGTCACGAAGGGAACATGTTCTTAGCACTTGAGACAAGAAAGAGATTTGGACAGCATATGGCGGACAGAAAGATAAACAACCGTGCAGACAAGTCATAAAGGACAAACATAGAAGACGCGAGGTGAACAAACTGTAAGGACTGAGAGTTGAGGAAATTTACAGAGGAAGACGAGCAGGTGGACTATTCAATAGACCAAAAAAGCTAAAGAAATCTTTAGAAGGTGGACTAGCAGCATGCGGATTGTTGTCAGGAGTATTGCTCATAGAACAGGTGTTGTTTTATTAAAGGATTCGATGGCCAATGAAGACACTGTAATACAAGTTCTGTGGAAAGTTTTCATAGACTTGTACGAAACTTTAAGCAAAATATGGACCAGAACGGTCCTCGTGCGTAAAAGAAAGAGGAAAGGGACATGACATCAGGATGTTTTGAAGGATATGAAATAGCCAGGAAATCTTAAGGACCGAAAGGAAATCTTAAGATATGAAGGAACTTTCACTGGTCTTAGTATACCAAGGTAGAGAAAATTTGGCTGGTTTAGTACACGATATTGGCTAACTGCTATTATACAAAACAACAACACATCACGTAATTCGCAGAGAAACGTATGTTGTTGTTGTTGTTGTTGTTGTTGTTGTTGTTGTTGTTGTTGTTGTTGTTGTTCACAAGCTCTGTCGTTTATGAATATTTGTTTATTCTTTGACACCTATAGAGCCAATTCTGTTTTGTGTAGAACTGTCATACAAGATGAATAAGCATTTTAAAATTCAGATTTAAGGGTTTTCACAAGACCAATTAGGAGAATCGAATACTGTGAATAAATTTAAGCACCTCTTCTGAACTAAGATTTCCTGAATCACATTTAGTAAGAAAGCTCTCTCGTCGTCTTTACCGCTTTGTTTTGAAGCTGCTTTGTATTGTTCCCCGATAGACTGACTAGTTCCTGCTCACCCCTCTAGTTTCACATATGAGATTCCATGCATTGTGTATGTGTGGGGGGAGTGGGACCAAGCCAATTAACATGAACTATGAGCAATCGGCACTAAGAGTTTTGTAGCCTAAACAAAGAATGTGACTAAACCGGAAGCTTTGTAGTCTCATGCCTCGTTTTAGCAGTTAACTTGGGGGAAAAAAATCGTCTGCAAGCAGTCCCGTAATACAAGTTCATGCTGTATGCTTTTATCTAAGGGTAAATCACTCAGTAATAGTAATGTGTCCTAGTTTGTATATCTCTGCTGTGCGAAAGAAATTTTCACAATGAAAAACTCGTTCTTAACAACTCATTTACTAAATTAAAACTATAATTGTAATTATAATTTGCTCTCCAGGAAGTAGTGGGATTACTCCCCTTACCAGTGACCACGAAGGTGAAGGTGAAAAAACATCTGCCAAGATGGCAACGACTAGGGCAGCGGAGCAGGCAGTGCTCAATATGTTCTTAGTAATGCTCGTATCTTCTGTAATGTTTGATTTAAGGGTGAGTGGGATTCCAAGGAGCAAGACCAAAAGAAACATAGACACTTCACGTTATCATCACCAAGATGAATTAGAAGCTTTACTGACAAACTTAAACAGCCAATATCCGTCGTTGACAAAACTTCATCGGGTTGGTTCCAGTTCACAGAACAGAACGTTGTGGGCTCTGCAGATAACTGATAATGTAAACGAAACAGAAGCAGGAGAACCTATGTTTAAGTACATTGCCAACATGCATGGAAATGAAGCTGTTGGGCGAGAATTGCTTATCTATCTGATTCAATATTTGCTTGAACAATACGGGAACGATGAAAAAGTAACGTCGATCGTGGATAGTACTAATATCTTCATCATGCCAACAATGAATCCTGATGGATTTGAACATTCTGAAGAAGGTGACTGCTCTGGAATTGAGGGTAGGGCTAACGCAAATGGCATAGATTTAAATCGAGATTTTCCAGATCAGTTTGACTCCGGAAGCGAGTCAAAAGTTGTACAGCCAGAAACTCAGGCGATTATGGACTGGGTTACAAACAACCCGTTCGTGCTATCAGCAAACTTGCATGGTGGAAGTGTGGTCGCAAGTTATCCCTTTGATGATTCAAGAAATCATCAGTTGACTGGATTCGAAAGTGCTGCTCCTGATGATAGTGTTTTTCGTCTTTTAGCACATACTTACGCAAACACCCACAAAACAATGCATAAAGGTAATCTTTGTTCCGATGATTCTTTTCCTGGTGGCATAACTAATGGTGCCCGGTGGTATGATGTGCCAGGTATGTGGCATTTTTGAATTTTGAATCTTTATAGATAATCATAACCCTTTATATGACAATTGAGTAATGGAAGCAACAGATGATTGCACACTTCATATCAACAGAACTTTCATTGCCAAATACAAATTGCAGTTTAGGATAGAACTTTTCTTCAGTTTGGAGCGGTGGTGTTTCCTAAAAACATGACATATTTGTCTCTCAGTCTTACTGCCCTAATCTTGGTCATCTGATAAATTTTTGTATCCTATTTGTATTTGAATATCTGTTTATAAAATTCCAGATATACTATGTGCTTTTTGTATAGGAAGCAAACCAAAATAAGACATTTTTTAAATTTTGATTCTCATTTATGAAAATATGAAAGAAGAACATTATACAAGCTTTGTTGGTTTGTGGTTGTAGATGCAGCACCTATTAGGCTATGCCCTCTTTGATCTCTTATGTCTTGAATTTCACTGTTATCATAGTTATATATGCAAAGTAGGTTTGATATGAGTATCCATTGTCACTCTTCAAACTATCCTTGTAGCTGCTATGACTTTTGGTGACATATTTGATTTAAACAAAATGTTTAATAATATTTGAATTGTTAATGAGTTAAGCCCATCATTATCATCATGAATGGTACAGAAAAGGTCATTCTGTGGGCACAGGTGGAATGGAAGACTATAACTACATACACAGCAGTTGCTTTGAGATCACTCTCGAACTGTCATGCTGCAAGTATCCCAAGGCTGACCAGCTTACACAAGAGTGGGAAAACAACCGTGATGCACTTCTTGCTTATCTTGAAATGGTCAGCATATTTTGTTTTGTTGGATTCAGTCTATACATGGGAACAATAAATAAATGCTGTCTGTGTAACTGTCACTGTTTGTCTCTGTCTCTGACTATAAATATGTATATTTATATATATATGCATACACACATGCACAGCTTGAACAATGCATGACTTTGCTGGCAGTGTTTGATGTTAAAGTCAACTTCTGTCATTGGTGTTTTGTTCATCTCTCAGCAGTAGATAATTTGGTCCTGGCTTGAGTCAATTTGATCCTGGCATGGATCAGTTTTGTCTAGCAAGAGACCAGTTTTCTTTTGGCAGAGGTCACTTATTTAGGGTCAAGGGGGAAACATTCAGGCCACTTAATCTGGCCCTCAGAAGCAGTATGTCATTATGTTTCTCTTTTTATGTTCTTACTTTTTAGTATGGTGTTATTGTTTCACTGTATGCATGCAGTCTTGCTGCTTGAGAATCACCCAGGATAAGATCATATCAAATCAAAGTATTTTTGTTTTTCAAAAGCTATAATTTTTCTGGTAAAAGTGTTCAGATCTGTATATTTAGTGTTTAAATATTCTTAATATGTTAAGTAGATGTATATGGATATTAAATACATTGCTTTACATTGTGACAGGTGCACATCGGTGTGAATGGCTTTGTGAAAGATGCAGAGACTGGGAAAGGCATTTCTAATGCCATTGTATCTGTTGATGGAATCAACCACAATGTTACATGTGCTCAGTTTGGTGACTTTTGGCGTTTGCTTGTTCCTGGAAAGTACACGGTACGAGCCACTGCTCCAGGGTGAGTCAGCTATAATAACTAGGAACTATAAAGTGACATCTAGTGAGTGAAAGAACATTAGTTTTAGTGTTTATGGGATATTTGGGATAATCCAAGAATTTTTGGGTATGTGTGGTCAGTATCTTTTATTAAATTTGTCATGTTTACGTTTTTCAAGATATGTGGAGGAAGTGCAAGCAGACGTGATAGTTCCTTCAGGGAAGGGAGTCACAATTGAACTTCGTCTAAAAAGAAGTAGCAGGTAAAAAGATTAATCCAAAGTCAAATTGTGCAAAACTATTTTTAATTGATGTGCACTCTGCATGTTAATGTTTAAAAATGTTATCAGACAAGCTGTTATTTTATCGTGCAGGCAGCACTTTGAACATAAATGCTTTTTGTTATAAAATACACTTCATTTACCAAAAAAAAAAAAAAACTTGTTCATAAACAATCTCATATTAAGCAAATTATAAATATTTGAATGATTATTCTAGCAATCTGCAGACACTGGCACAGGAGCAGAGTAGCCAGTCACTTTCTGCTTCTTTACATTGACACAGAAATATTCCTTTGCTATTGAAAAATACTTTTCTTGCTTCTGTCATTATAAATCATATCTCTAAAAACCTGTTCACTGTTTTGATTCAATTTGCAGGAATGACTCTGGACATGAGATCAACACACCATCTTCTGTGACTGATGAGAGGAAAGGGTCACCTACACCTGCACTGGTAGTGAATGGTGCCTCTGCATTAAATGACTTAGTTGATGTCATCAACAGTCTTCATGACTATAATCACCGTGCCAAGACCAGTTTCGTGGAACCCACCGAATTCAGGCATCACAACTATCAGGATATGACTACTTTCTTAAATGACCTCCATCAGAAATGCAAAAATATTACTAAATTGTATTCTATAGGAACATCTGTTCAGGGCAGAGAACTGTGGGTGATGGAAGTGTCAGATAATCCAGGAATGCATGAAGCAGGTGAGCATATGTTAATTTAAGAAAAAAAAGGTGCAACTTTTGTGTAACACCATTAAGGTGGAGGCAATAACAGATATGTCATAGTGCATTTGCCTTTTCTTGAAAATGTCTGTGAATGTTAAGTTCCTCAAAAGTTTTGAATAACAAATTCATTACAGCTAGAACTTTATAGCAGCATGTAGATCTTTCCTATCTTCATTGTGCAATTATCTTTAAGCTTAGAGGGTAGCAATGGCATCTGTTTCAGGTGAACCTGAATTCAAATACATAGGCAACATGCATGGTAATGAAATTGTGGGGCGAGAGATGCTGCTGATGCTTCTGAAGCTGTTTTGTGATAATTATGGGACCAACACATTTCTTACTTCCTTGGTTGACAACACTCGTATTCACATCATGCCTAGTATGAACCCTGATGGTTATGAAAAGGCTAAAGAAGGTCAGTGTGCTCTTGTAGATATGAATAATTAAAATAGTTTCTAAGTCAGACACATTATTTCAATACAGAACAAGTTTTGTATGTATGTGTCATGTGAAGATGTATTTCAGCAGTTTTTTTATAATGTTATTAAGTGTGAACTCAAAAATGTATAAAACACACAGGGATGAAAGAAAGATTTATTTATCTAAGCATAACTTTTGGCACTCACTAAGTATCTTTTAATGGAAAAATATAATGAGCTATTTTGCTGTAAACTTCACATACTGTCGCAGTAAGTGCTGATTTTGCTGACCATCTCTACTCTTTTTCAGGTGATATCTTGGGGATTATTGGACGAACAAATGCTCATGATATTGACCTCAACCGCAACTTTCCTGACCAGTTTAAGAACGAAGGAATTAATATCCACCATGAAACAGAAACCATTGCTGTCATGAAATGGGCTTCATCCATACCTTTTGTTCTATCTGCAAATCTGCATGGAGGATCACTTGTTGCCAATTTCCCATATGATGACTCCCCTGCAGGTACAAGCATTTACAGCAAGTCTCCTGATGACGAAACATTCCGTATTCTTGCTGAAGCTTACTCACTGGTAAGAGACCAGCATGAGCCTTTTTTTTTTAAAAAATTGTTTTAGTTTGGGATTAAGCTAGGGCACCATATGCCAATCTGTCCCTCTTGATTGCAGAGCTGATCACTGGTTCCAGACCAGTTTCACATCTCTGCCTGGTTAATTCTAAAACTGCTATACAAATCAACATATAAAATTGTCCAACCATAAATAATTTTGTTAGGCTTTTCAGATTGCTAGCCGATCATGCTGATTTTTTTTTCTGTTTTGTCTTAAACATTTAAAATGGTTTGTTGAAGATATTAATGTTCATACAATATTTAGTTTTTTCCCTTTACATAAATCTTTCAAATACGATGTTTTTTTTTTTTAATTTTTCTTTGTTTTAGTTGTGAGTTGATTTAGTACATGTGTGATCTTACTGTCCAGGCCCACTCAACCATGCATGAAGGGCATCCGTGCAGTGACATCAGTGGCGAGTACTTCCAGGATGGCATCACAAATGGTGCTGCATGGTACAGTGTTGATGGTGAGGGGCACATACAGACCAGGGTGTCCCTGGCACACTCACTCATACAAGAAGCATTTGAGAACATGAGAAACAGAGATGGGGTGAAAGATGAGAGACATGCATGTTTTGCTTTTCTAGTCTAGGATATCAGTCTGCTTTGACTTCTATACATTTTCTTTTGTTACATTCAGGAGGCATGCAGGACTGGAATTATCTACACACTAATTGTTTTGAGCTGACCATAGAGATGGGATGCACTAAGTTCCCAAATGCTGACCGCTTACCTTCATACTGGCAGGCCAATAAATTCTCTTTGCTGGTCTTCATGGGACAGGTTTGTGGTTCAAACAGCAGAAAAGAAAGAGAAGTGGGACAGATGTTTTACCAATGGTTTATGGGCTAACCTAAGTCAAACATGAAGCTATCATTAAATTCAAGCCTGCTAACAGACCATGCAGTTATTATTTTATTACAAAAATGTGATTTTTTTATTATTAGTTGTGGAGACTAGTTACATATGGATTGACCTAAATTCTCACTTCTGATAAAAGTGAATTCTTGCCACTATGCCACATCGAACTACTATTGTTACATTATAAGCAACAAGGTATAGACTCCTTTCCAGAATACAGGCATCAGATCCTTGTGCTTCATTGATGGAGTAGTTTTATGCACTCATATTTGAGTCACTTGATTCTATCTAGCCTTCAATAAGTTTGATAAGATGAATATACAAATAAAACAATTGTGTAGTTTTTTACCTGTAGTGCTAATCCAGACATGGAAGTTTATTATGAAAAAAAATCATTGAAAGTTTAGTAGAGAATTGCACAAACAATATTTCTTGTAATAAGAATAAAAATATATCTCTAGATTTGCCACAAAGAGCATTTTAACACAAAAAAATCCAATGTCAAGAAAATCATCTTTTTTTTTTTTTTCATGTAATCAGGTTCATAAAGGAGTGAAGGGTTTTGTAATGAATGGAGAGACTAATCAAGGTATTGCCAATGCCACCATTACAGTGGAGGGCATCGATCACACCATAAGATCTGCCCTTGCTGGAGACTACTGGCGACTCTTAGCCCCTGGCAATTACACCATTACTGCTAATGCAGATGGGTAGGGGATTTGATGTTCTCATTATAGATGTCTCTCTCTCATGCATACACACATAAACATATACAGAGCTCACTTGCACAAAGATATAGATGCTCGTACATAAAAAAAAATGCACCTTATGAAAATTCTTCAGTAACTTTGTCTGAGATTAAAAAAAATGCTTCGGAATTATTTGAGATTCATATTATTTTCATTTTATCAAAATATCTTTATCTGTAGATTTTTCAATGATGTTCATAGTTATGTCAATAATGATAGAAGTTTCAAATGTTGTACAGTGGTTTAAAAATATGTAAGGTATGTAAGAAACAGTAACAAAAATGAAAAAGAATGCAAGAAGACTAAACATGCAAGACTGGGGAGGAAGGAGATGTAGGTGGATAAAAATCAACTAGCACACCAGTTATAAGAGAAAAAATAAATTCTTACATCTAACTTTTAATCCTGTAAGTATAAACAAAGGAGGAGGAGTACTGAACTCCCAATAGTGGGACCTACAAAAGCAAATGACCGATTCCCATGTAGAACAAAAGACATTGTCTGGAAGGATTGCAGCAGTTTGGGAAGATATGCATTGACTAGGACCTGAATACAGCAGAAGCAGTCTTATCATTAATGTGAGCAGTATCAAAGAACCCATATTTTTCTGAAAGAAGTGTTGTTCAAGCAAATGTGTTCATTACACTGTGAACTGTTTTTCCTCAGATTCCTTCCTCAGAGTTTCAAAGTCACTGTCTCAGATGGGGCTGCAACGCTTGTCAACTTCACTCTTCAGTCTAAACTTCTAAAGGAATCTAAAGGAAACCTAGAAATCTGGTCTAAAGATTTTGACTTTGACATTGCTGCTAACATGGCTCAAACCAAATACTTTTCTAATGATGACCTTCAAACAGAGTTTAAACATCTGGCAAAGACTTACCCTTCTTTCACCCAGTATAGCACAGAGTACATGACCAGACAAGGGAAGACACTAATTCTGTTCAGCATGTCAGGGTCTGGCTTCGATTACAATAATGTGAAACCTCACATATTGTTGATTGGTGGATTAAACGGAGATGAACCTGTTGGAACTGAGATTCTTCTGAGGTTGGCTCGTCATCTTACAACAGGTACTGTCAGTCAAAAACAAATCTGTTTAGTAGCTTTAAGTGTCTTTGTCTATCACAGTATTCTAGACTTTATCAAGCTGTTTACCCAATAGTAACAAGTTTTCATTCTTTCTTTCCTTTTTTCTTATGTGCATTTATGTGTTTTAGAGAATCTATGAGAATATCATTGTTTATCAATTGTTTGTATGTTAGAAGTAGAGAAGTGTAATTATAAGTTTTCTCTTTTGCTTCATAGCGTTAATCAGATATAACAGTCTTTTTTAATTGGTTATTAAGGAAATGTGAAATGAAAGTTCTTTTTATTTTGAATTTTATACAGAGCTAACAAAATATTGCAAAATAGCTCCTTATTGTTTTGGAAAGTTCTTTATTTTAAATTTGATGTGGAGCCTTTAAAATGTAGCAGAACAACTCTTAATAGTTTTAGCTAAGCTTATTGAGACGTGTTTATTAGAGCTTGACTGGGATACAATTTTTTACTTTACTGAGATTAAATCTCTACCATTTGATTTATATGATAAAACTGAATCTGTGAATATTTTTTTCCTTTAACTAACTAGAATTTTAGTTAATGCTAAGATGCAGAAGTAAAGCTGAATGGTTGTTTTGTACAGGGTACAGTGTTGAACAGCCAGAAATTAAGAAGATTATCAACAGATCATACATTCACATTATTCCTCAGCTGAATGTGGAAGGACCGTCCAGAGCTGTTCTTGGAGACTGTAGGGGCGAAAAATACAATGGCTCCTCCTTCAATCAACTTGTAAAAAATGAGGTAAAGGCACTTTGCTGACATTTTGTTTTGCAATGTTTAAGGTGGTTGTATATATAAAAGAAGAGCAACAGCTTGCTGTTATTCTTCTCTTTTGAAACTTGAAATTGCTTTACCCTCACACTTATCTCACTGTTTGAGAAGAGGGAAGAAGAGATTCTTGATGAGTGATACCTCATAATTTGTCACCTGTGAAATATGAACTACAATATTTGGAGGCCCAGATCAGCAGCTGTGTGCCCTACTTGCAAGCTGCAGGGTGGAGAGTGCAAAAAGTATGCAACTGGAACTAAACCACCAATAAAGGTGACAGAAGGAACTTCCATTGGTATATAGTAAGTCAACACATGACATCAGTGTGGAAAGGTGAAAAGTTACCCATGAGCTAGAAAGATACACATGTGGGACTGGCAGGTCAGATGACCAGGGTCTGGGAAGACAGCAACTGACAAAGGCCACAGGCTCTGGTGCATTGGAGGAGGGAAGTAAACATAAGCATGGCAAGGGCTTCCTTGCATGCAGTTGAGTAGTATTTTTGGTAGACTGATCCCAATTCACATAGCTGCCATGCCTCAAAATGCCACCACTGTCCAAGTTTATGCTTCCACCATGAAGATAATGAAGGGTTTTAAAAGTAGTACCCAGAAAGAACATCCTCATTGTACTGGTGTGCCAAGGTCAGCCCAGACACCAACAATGGGCAGCAACAATAGGTGAAACCAACAACAGATGCTTAAGACTCCTAGAGTTTGCACAGAGCCATTGACTCACCACAAACCATCACCTCCATAAGGAATCCAGGATGGCACCTTGGCACTCTCCAAGTTGTTTGGTTCACAACCAAATCAGCTTCATCCTGTGACTTCGACACTTCAAATCAGCATCAGCAAGGCCTAGGCAAGGGCATGTCCAGGTGTGGACATAGTCAGTGACCATGACCTTGTCTTAATGAGCCTGAAGTCGAAGCCAAGAGTGAAGTAATGCTCAAACACCCAGCAGATTTGCTATGATTGGGAGAAGCTGCAAGACTCAAACATTGCAGAAATCATCAAGGCTTAAGTTGGAGATAAATTTGACATTGAACATGGATTGAGATGTAGACATCCTCACTGGAAACATCAGAAAGGTGCTACTGTCAACAGCCCAGAAAATGCTAGGGCATCAAAGGAAGAACAGCCCTCGGTCATGAACAACATCCTAGGGCTTCAATAGGAGGGGCTTCAATAAAGAAAAGAAAAGCAAATCCAAAACAGCTTCCAAGTGCAGAGATGTGAACTGTGCTATCAAGAAAGAGACAAATGCAGAGAACTGGATTGAGGGCCAGTGCCAGTGTCAGATGCTGTGTCTATTCATTTGCTGTCTCTGACAGCCAGTATAATAGCTCATCAGTTAGTACCAATGAAGGGATGAATGTACTTTTTGTGTCAGAGGTTTGTGTGTGTGTGTAGAGGGGGTTGGGATTTATTCATTCATGTTTGCCTTGACGGGTACTGGTCATTGGGAGGAACACATGGATAGACACAGCAGCTGATAAGGCCTGCCACTCAGGCCTGTCTTGAGGAATGGTGAGCAGGTGTTGCTTGGGACAACTACTTCATGTCTGTGAACCAGTTCAGCTTCTCACCACCTTTGCATTGACCTCTCGAAGGTTTCTTGAAGCACAGTCTTTGACAGTGTTTGCTGAACCATTCCAGATTAGGCATCTTGACTGATTCATTGATGGGTTGCTGTTGCCCTATAAGTGTACCTGTATGTGCACATGCACTTATATGTAACCATAATACCTTCATTCAGTCAATATTGCATGCTTAGCTGAATATTAGATTTAAAAAGGGTTTTGTCAATTTAAAACATTGATGTTCTTCCAAAAGATATATTCACTGACATTTTAAATTCATGTGAAGCTGTTATCCTTTCAAATTTGCCTACCATATTCATCAGATATATACAAAACCAAGAAATCACCCTTAAATTTACACCTCAGTGAGCACTTTCTACTTGTAGGGCAGACTTGGTAGAAAAGATCTCACATAGTTTTACACCATGCATTGTCATTACTAAGGGAAGAATGCATTCCATTTACAAACATGTTTCTTTGGGAAGGATGCCTTGGTCAAGCGTTTGGTGAGTTTGATCTCCAGCTACAAGTTCAAAACAGTTCTCAGCCTGGGATCTGGAGGCTACTTTGTAACGTATGTTTTTTCATATTTTCTTGTGTGTAATGGGGAGAAGTTCACTTTAATATGTTATTTCATGTTCTATGCTTGCACAGTTTGTGGTGATTTTTCATAATCCTGAATGACTTGCAACTTCTAAGGTAGCGTGCTCTAATTGAAAGCATAACTTCCACAGGATTCTCAAACAACATTCTAGCAAAAAGTTTTAGTAGCTGATGTTTTTCCATTACTTTTAACAACTTTTATCTTTAAGGCAACTCAAGAAGATATCGATTTCAGGATGTCATAATCAAATTTGAGATGACATCAGATTTGCATACTTTGACATATTTTGTAGTGATTAGCACATTATGCTTTGTGGAGGAGATCCAGGGCTTTTTCTGTTTGTAGTTTAGCCTTTCATTGTGAGCCATATTGTCTTCTGTTTTTATAATACAAGTTGATTGGAACAAACATAGTTTATTCAACTGTTGAATGCTCAAGTGTTTAGTGTTTGACAGCTGATTGCAGCACATTACATGGTGGCAGAAGTGGTATCAAGTTTTCTGGCTAGCTCAGTATTAATCAGGTTGCAAGATGGATCCATTCAAAGCTCTCAAACAGTTGGACATTACTCAAACAAGTTTATGGTCTGAGTGGAAGCATAATGTGCAAATTACTACACATATTAAAACAGATTATGATATACTTCTGTTGAAAATATCTGTTTTGAGGTCCAGTAAAATCCATTTTTACATCTACTCTCAGTAACTTTCTGTCCAACTAATGTTTGAGCCTTGGTTACACGCATTTCTATCTTGTTAATCCTGACGTTGCATACCTTAGAGAAAGTGTATACTGTCATACTTCATTTCCTCCCCTACATTATTGTCTTAACTGAAGAGCCAAGCGGTAAATAGTCTTGAAGCCATGTCCACACTTTCTAAGTCACTTTTCACTAAGTAGTTTCTTGTTTAAGGAAAAAAAGGCCTAATGGTGCAATCTGATCTACCTGTAGCGACAACCACTTCCTTTTGCGGCAGAACAACAAAATACCTTTTCTCTACTGCACACAAGATCATGGTGCATTTTGGCCAAAATTTTTTTTTTTAAAAAAAGTTTAAGCTAAAAAAACAAACGCGAACAAGCACTTCTTTGGTTTCAGAAAAGCTGTCTCAAAAGACAGAGATGAAAAGCTTTTTGCCCGATTAAATAAGAGACCTGAACCCAAATGTGACATGATATATTTGAGACAGCAAGCATTTCTACAACATATGTTTCTGATGACTTTGTCAACTTTTCTAATACAATGACATAGGAGTTTTAGACAAAAACTAATGCTCTTAAAAGAGAAAAATAGAACAAAGAATTAAGTAGAAAATAGTAGCACAAAAGAATAATGTTTTGTTAAGTTGAAAACTTTGGTCAGTTTTTTTGCTGTATTCGCTTGCACAGAATGTGGTGCTACAGGCAGTTTTAAGGTTTTGGGGTTGGGTTTTTCTTTTTTCAAGATAGGAGGGGTTATTCAACACAAATTAATATTATATATCAGGACTGCCCATTTATTGCCAAGAAATATTAATGCTCACAATTACAAGAAAATGAAAAAGTGACTGTAGGTTTTGATGGGAATAATCCTGTGGTACCTTGTTTCCGTGTTCTTGGCCATGGTCATAGAACTGGGAACAAATTTTCAGCTATTTCCTGGCATGCATCACAAAACTCATTTCAAAATAATAGCCAAGAAGGTTGGCACAGCTCATGTTAACGTTAGTGAAATTGTGAAAAGGGCATCAGCTGAAGTTGTGTGTGACAATGCTGATGATAATGAAGATGATGCCTCCAGCAATGACTGTCCTCTTAATGTAATGATTTCATTTGATGGTAGTTATCACAAAAGGGGTCTAACATGCTGCATTCAACCATCAAACAATTTGAAACTGTTTCAAACGAGCTATATTAGAACAGAAACAAGCATGACTGACAAAGGCAACTTCCAGGTGAAAAACCAAAAAGCAACAAAAGCCCTAGATCTTTTCTACAAAGCATAACACATGATAACTTATTAATCGCCACAAGTGGTTTTACTTCCAGTCATGGAGTAAAAGTAATTATAGTTGTTTTGACAGGGCTAGTCCTAGATATGTAGTTTTGTCCAAGTATAGCCACAAGAAAGTGCAAATGACTGATAAGAGAGAGCAGAATGGGGGGAAAAAACAGCTTGATTCAAATCACTCACTAAATCGTGAGAGTTTTTCAAAAGCAATGGCAAATTGCAGCCATCAAATTGTGGATGAAAACCACAATATTAAAAAATTTATGATCAAAAAGAACATGTCAGAGACAACCATTGTTGCTTTGGCGGTTTTGTTAGTATCAAAGTTAAATTTACATGTAGTTGTTTTTATATTTTTCTCTCCCAAAGGAGCTGTGGGAATATTGATTATGGGGTTGAAATTAAACCAGGAAATTTTCAGCCAGAGCATAAATTCTGAATCTAAATAAATTGATAAACTTCAGAAAATAAATAATGCTTTTCTCATTTTTTTAAGGATTCCAAGGAATGTGAGACAGTCTGAAACTGATGACCACACAACAGTCTTCACAGAAGATGAAGATGTCTTCCAGTCTTTGGCTCATGCCTTTGTCGACAAGTTCCAAAGCATGAACAGCACAAAGTGTAGCAATGACATCCCATCAGGTGTTGTTCATGGAGCTGATCTCCCAGCTGGAGCAGTTGCAATGGCTGACACACTGTACTCACAGTACCGCATGCACATGGTATGCAGTGTTATCATACTGTCTTGCTTTTTTGTTTTTTAAACTGTAGAAACAGATTTCTGCACCTCACTTCTACACAGGGCCGCCGATCAGACCTCTCCGGGCCCCTTGTACTTGTAATCGTAAATTATTTTCCCAGTATATAATGTATATATATATAAAAAAAAACCACTGAAGTCTGTTTAGACCCATTGGCCATGGTGCTTAGTAAAAGTAGTACTAATAGTTCAGTTTTTGTAGCACGTGTATCTTCTATGATATTTACATACCTCTTATTTTTTTCATCCATTTTCCAAACATATTTTATAGAATTTTGCAAAAGGTGGTAAAGAGAGAAAATAGTGTATTACTTCATTCTAATGTTCATTCATACCCAATTTTGCTTTCAGGTGAGTGCTTATATTGAGTGCTGCAAATATCCACCAGCCTCACAACTTCCTACAATCTGGCAAAAATCCCTTCCTGCACTTCTCAGTTTTCTTCAGCGTTCAGGACAAGGTAGAAGGATGACTTTCATTCCTTGGTTTTTCCTTTGTGCAATATTTTTGGTCTGTTTATCAAAGACAACTTTTCTTGCAAGCTTTTTTGTGTTTCAGGGTGTTGTTTTAATTGCTGATCTTTTCCATGTTTGTTTTCAATCAGGTATATATGGTTCTGTTGCTGATGATCAAGGCCATCCAGTGTCAGACTACACTGTTCAGCTGGACAGCATGACTGTTCAGCCTATGACATTACCAGGATATTTTATGCATGCAGTTGACGGCTCTCACACTGTTACCTTTAGTTCAAAAGGTACATTGTTTATGTTATCTTTGTTAAAATAAAAATAACATAAAATTACAGCAGATGGTAGACTATAATAGAAGCCAGAATTGTTTCTGCTTTCAAAGTTTGTAGACACCTATCTGATGAAATAAAAGTTGTGTCTATACTATTCCTTCATACATGCAACACTTTAATAGGTACAGTGCAGAGTCACTGCATAAATTTGGAATCTGGTGGTTTCTCTGCTTTTTTATTGTAATTATTCAGTGGTTTCATGATGTGAACATGTCATTTTTGCTGCAGGGTTTGAAAGTGTAACCAAACAAGTGAGAGTTGTTCCTGATGAAGCAGTGGAGCTGAACATCAGTCTGGTGCATGAACAGAATGTCACCTTTAGCTATCATGAATACAACACCATGGTTGCCCTTCTGCGCAACATCACATCTAGATGCTCAAAGTTTGCCAACCTTATAAGGTAAGTTTGTAAAAGAATTCATTTCACATTTCACCTTATGCCTTTTCATCTTCTCATTAATTTGTGTTAATGTTTTATGTTGCACATAGATCATAAGTGGAATAATTTGCTAAATATTAAAAGCAAAGTTGTTAGTTTGCTGAATTTATTGTTTAGTGGATGAGTAAGACACAGATTCATATTTTGATAGAGCCTTACCTAAAACCTTTACCTAAAACAAAAAATGTTCTGTTTTTCATGTTAGTGAAATTTGGTACAGAAACTGTGAAACCTGTGAATTATTTAAAAAATATTCTTCACTTCAGTTTCCTGTTATAATCCAGGTCTTGTTATTGAGATGTTTATGCAATGAAACCTTTTTCCATACTATTGTTCCCTTGCTCTATTCTTGTCACGCACTGTCTGCTACTTACAGGATAAACCTGCAGGCCTGTTTGTTCTTGTATGCTCCTTGCTGAGAATTAAAACCTGATTTAGCTCTTTTGTTATGTTTTCATGCATTATGAATAATCTTGCACAATTTAAAGTGCTTTTGTTCCAATTTGGCATTCACTCTGATAGAGTAGGACTTCTTTGACCTTTTAAAGGGAATAATGTGTCATTTGTCCATTGTGATACATAGCTTAGGAGGAACAGTTACATTTGGTTACCTTGAATATTTTTTTCAAAACTGTAAATCTCTTTCGTTTTTCCCCTTCACTTTATCGGTTGTTGAGGGCAACGTAAAATAAAATATGTAAAGAAATAGTTTTACAAACACTTTTATTTAGAAACCATTAGAAACATTAAAAGTCTCTCTCACACATTTATATTTTAAGTCATGTTTTAAAGAAAATCCTAAGACCTAAGGAAAAAATTATTTTACCCATTTTTAGTACAGTTCAAATAAAAGTGTGTATAATTATTTTAAATTATTTTATTTTAAACTTTTTAGTCTCTTTGAATTTTGTTATTGATATTTTTTCGCTTTACTTTTTTTCACATTTCTAAAGGGTTGAGTCATTTAGGTGACATCATTTTAGAAAAGAGAAAATCTGTTGAGCAGCTTGATTCCTGTAGTTCTAATACCCTAACTCTAATTGGGTACCAAACATTTACTACAACTGTTTGACTGCTTTGATGAGCCTTTTAATTTTATGTTTTGGGTTTTTTGTTGTATTTTTTTTTTAATGCAATCATCAAAGGGAAGGAACTATCCAAAAGTGGAATAAAGTCTGCATGTTTAAAGTTCTTGTTAAAATTTTACTTTTCCCAAGGAGGAAAATATAAAAAGAAATTATTTTACTGTTTGTAGACGGCTAGAAATGATTTAATATTGCATTGTCACTGGAAATGAGTAACTGCTGAAAATTTCAGACCTCTAGGATGATGAAAAGTGTGTGAAAAATTGATTACAAAATTACAACAGACATGGTGACTTAAAGTGTGTTTAAAAAAAATTTGGTCTGTGCTTTTAGCATTGGACAGTCTACTAATGGCCTGGATCTCTGGATGATCTCTTTCGGAAAGAACCGCACTGATCGAGTGGTGCCCTCTGTGCTATTGGTGGGAAACATGCATGGTGATGAACCAGTAGGGAGAGAACTTCTGCTGCAGTTGAGCATTTCCCTGTGTGAGCAGTTATCTGAAAGATACATTGAAGAGGTGAGTTGAACTGATGGAGTAGCTTCCATGTAACAACTTCTGATCTGCTACCTTGATTTCCACTTGATGCATAGAAAGACATTACACACAGATCATGTGGAGCAATAATTATTAGCAAAATCATTTGTCCCAGATTAAAGATTATGCAGATATAAAACAAAATATGTCTGAATTGAGTTTTTGAAAAAATTTGGTATGTCACAGTAACTTACCTAAACTCTTGTGAACCTTACTTGTAACTCGCACATTTACATTTGCTCACACAGAACTTCAAGGGCATTATAAATAGGCCTTGATAATTGGGTGATAAAGAATACAGACAAAATATTTTTTACTACTGCAGATTTATAATATAAATTGTTATTCTAAGTTCATATAATTATAACACCATATTCTTTCTTTCAGCTTCTGCTTGAAATAAACCTGCACATAATTCCTTCCATAAACCCCGATGGAGCTCAGCAATCTTCAGAAGGCAAATGTCAAAAGAGCAATGGTCACAACAATCCCAGAAATATTGATCTCGATGCTAGTTTTAAGTTGCCAGGTGAGAATACACATCAGTTGTCCTAATCAGTTGCCTTGCTGATAGATATGACCTTGCAAAATGGCACTAGAAATGTTATTGCTGTTGTCTTTTCCACTGTCTTGGTGGCTGCTGCAGTTGATGACAGTGTCTCTTTTTTTGTTTTTATGTCCAGAAAAACACGAGGAAATCCAATATGAAAAGGAGACAGATGCTATTGTAAAATGGCTGGATAGAAACTCTGTAACCCTTGCAGTATCCCTTCAGGGTGGCAACTCTTTCCTTACTTATCCTGCTGGAAGTGGTAAGTCTCTTTATGTAGGTTTGAAATTTGATCACACCCATGTATACCCATGTCAGCAAACATCTAAACCTTAAAATTTCATCAAGTAACTTTTTGTATTATGTACATATGGTGATATTATGAATTATATGCAGCAGAGCAATTTTAATTAATGCCTTTTGTTTCCAGCTGACAAATTGCCAGAAAATGCTTTGAAAATTCACCAGCACTTGGCTTCTGCCTATATGAATGCCATGACCAGGCCTTCAGCACCAGATTCTAGCTTCTGTGACGTCAAGCTTAGTAAGTACTCTCTAATGTGGTCAGATGCTTTGTCATAGATATTTATAGATTTAAAGTCCTAGCTAAGTGCTCATCCAGATTACCCGAAATATTGAAAAAAAGTACCACAAAAACCAGCCTGTTATTGAAAACCTCATGATTATATGTTGTGTTTTTCCAAAATCACACCTGGTGACATGATAGATTTTTACAAATAGCATTGTAAATGCTGATGGCGAGGTTATCAAAGTGCAAATCTGTACAAAATGATGAAAAATTCTCAGTGCAAAGTTTTGTGCAAACTGATTGAGTCCTGCATGTTGTCTATTTGTAAAGCTAGGATTATGCTATGCACAGACCCTGTCTTGTTTTTCTCTCTTTCTGGAAATGAGGGGGCTGGCGCATGAGACATTATTTCAGTTTGGAAAAATGTAGATAGGATTTGTAAAGCAGTGTGAGCCTGACTTTAGGCAAGGAACAGCATGATGTAAGTTGTATAATGATGATAATGATAATGAAGATGATTACTACTACTATGATGTGCTTAGGGCACTTTGCGTAACTTGTTTATATTATGTTTGCTACTGCATGTTATTGTTTTCTCGAGATGTATAGCTATAGATGTATAGTTGCCAGTAGTAATGGCTCTGGTATTGCATGTAATCCTGACAGCTGATGTGAACAGCAGCAGCATCCAGGGCACTGAGAGAGGAATTCATTCTGGGTCCTTTGCGGTAAGTCTAGGTTTCTATTATGTTTCTACAAGACAGACTCTGAGAAAAATGTAATTCACTCAACATTTGTGGTAATGTATTTATTAAAGCAAAAAACAAAAGCCAAGATGCAGACTTCTCAGAATGCATGAAACAACTGACTATAGTGCATGTGCCCTTTTCTCCATGTTCCAGAGATCTTTTACAGAAAATTGCTGGAACGTCTTTTAATTCCTTGGTGAAGCTCAGCTGGGTGCTTGTTGTCATCAGGGTTAATTATTAATGTCAACACATCAGCTTTTCTCTCACAGATACCTGTAATACACCAAAGGAAAAAAAAAATGTTGAAAAATCAATTCCTTATGAGCTGCTACCTACTAATTGCCCTCTGGAATAAGTAAAGTTGCATCATTATTAATTTTCCTCTTTCTAGGATTATGTGTATTTGCAAAGCCACAGCCCATTTCTGACTGTGTATGCTGGTTGCTGCCGTTACCCAACAGCTGACCATCTGCAGGAAATGTGGCACCAGCATCAGCAGCCCCTCATGTCCCTTCTGCTTGAGGTGAGTCAAAACACTAAATCATCAAGAAAAACAAAAGTAGTCCCTTGTCATTATGGTTGTAGGAGAGAAAGGTTTTATAGCCCTCTTATCAGCTAGCTGAGGGCCAGCTTTTGTGAGGGTGGGGGCTATCTCCTCTCCCTCTCTGCACTACTTCTCAGCCCTCTACAAAATTGGATACACTGCTCTAAAAAATTTAGCTAAGACACGACAGCAGGATGTTAAGCCATGAATTTAGTGGTAACAAAGGTAGAGAATATCTGCTTTGATATTAGTCATATTTGAAAATAATGCAGATGAAACTGTGAATGTGATTTTGATGCCATGCCAGAGGCATCATACAGGGTATTGTCTGCTGTGGTACAGTGACCTCTTGCTAATTTGTCTTTTAGATTCGACGTGGCGTATATGGGCAAGTCATCAACAAGCAAACCGGAGTTGCTGTGAACAAAGGTTTTGTGAAAGTCGACAAGTCTAACATCCTTGCCAACATCAACAGCAATGGCCAGTACAGCCTTTATCTTCCACCAGGAGAGTATGACCTGCAGATCTATGCAGATGGATACCATGAAAATAAAAAGGTGAGTCAAATGGATTTTTCATGCAGTAATAACAATCCTTGAAGTGCATGTGGTAATATGAACAGCCATACTGGCCATACAACACACTCAATTTTGTAGTATCCAACAGATGTGTCTGGTACATTTGTTTGCATGAACATGGTTAAAAAAAGACAAATTTATCCTTCGATGATGATGTATTTAATATGCTACACGTCAAAGTATAATACAGTAATGTGGCTGTCATAATATGACTTCATACTTTTGTGGTGCTTGGGTCCAGCAAACTTTGAATAAAGAAAATAATCAGATGTGTCTGATTTTGACTTCATATTAAGAGGTGTTTCAGTACAAGTGAGCAAAAATGCAACAAATATGGGGCCTTCTATAGACATGTGTCACATGAAATGAATCATGACAATGGCATGAAGGGGCTAGACCGTGAAGCTATATGTCATTTTCTGCACCAGGTGGCCAGGGTGATGCATGGTGTGCATGCAGTGAAGTTGGTTGTAGAGCTTGAGCCATACGTCACCATCCTAGGCATGCCCCCTGCCCTCTTTGTCACCATTGCAAGTGAGTGTAGTCCCCCTGACATGTTGCATACATCTAGTTTAGTGGTATTGTGAATATACAAAATGCCTTTGTTTTTGATTTTTACATTTTTAACTTTCTCAATATGTAATATTTTAGAATTTGATGAAAATTTAGTAATTTCAGTTTAATTGAAAGTGAACTCAGAACTAGCTTTTTTTTTTTATTTTAATCAAATCTGTCTACTGCTTGTTAATTCAAGATTTACATTTTTTTTTTCCCCTCTGTCACTCAGGTGTCTTAGGATTCCTGAGTCTAATGATCGTCACTGGCGTCATTTGTGTCCGCAATCGGTCCAGGCTGCATTACAACCAGCTTGGCTTTCGTCCTGTGCGTAATAGTGATGATGATGAAGAAGAAGATGATTATAATGGCAATGAAGATTTTTTCCATGGTCATAGTAGTTCTAATGGGTGGCCCCCAAAAGCCGAAGCTCGCGCAGCAGATATTTTCAGAGATAACCCAAGTGATGATGAGGATGGAGATGAACATAGTTTATTTGAAAAGCATTTGTTTACAAAAAAGTGACCTTCAAGGTGTAAACATAATCTTGTTATTCTTTTTACAATCATGCTGTGTTCAGGATACTGTATATTAATATAAATGATTTAGAGGATGGAGAAGTCTCTGTCCATTTTACTCCATTTTTTTTCAGATTACAAGGCAAATTGTTGGCAATGCTTTAAACCTGGGAAAATTTCACCACTCAAGTGGGTGTTGTTTAAAGCCAGTGTAAAAATCCTTCACAGTCCCACATGAACATGCCTGTGTTTTATTGCTGCATATAATAAAGAATGTGATGAAAACAGCTTAAAAGGAAGGAAAACATTGAAACAGCAAATAACGAGGTCTTCCGTTGCCTTTGTATAGTCTTTCATCTCCTAAACCTCTCTCCGTTTCCATTTCTTTGTGATCTACCTGTAGGAGATAGCTTTCTTACATTATGGAAATGTTTGGAGAGACATTTTCCTGAGTGCCTTCTGTATTGGTGGAAATTAGAAGCTCAGGTAATATGAAAGTTGACTGTTTTCTTAAGATATTGCTCACTTCCTATTTTTTATATGTGATTTCAGAGGAGTCTTTATATATATATATGAACCATGTATGCCTTAGTTACAACAATCCAAAATTTCAGTTACACAAGTAAATTTTGTGACTGATTTTTTTTTTTATGTTGCGTTAAAAATAGAGGTATTACATGCTTGATGTCTGATCATGTACATGTCAGGGTTTTACTGCAGCTTGTGTGGTTATGGCACGAACTGTACTCACTGGAGCTGAAGAGTCATATGCCATATCAAGTCTTACACATTTTCCATACTTTTTTGGATTTTTGTCATTGTTTTTATGTTTCTTATGAAGTTTTTTATTTTTAGTATTTTATTTTTGATGGAATTTGGTAGATAACCACCGTATCTACCATTGCCACCTTTATTTGTATCACATCCTTATGTAGCTGACATATTTGAAATTACAACCTCCTGAAAAAAAGACTCTTTCTGTATGCAAAAATCAGGAATTTTAAGACAAAAAAAAAAAAAGCTATTGTCCTAAGGCTGGAGCTGTTAAGGCTTTTAAAGTTCTGTCAATCAAGACAGCGGAAGTGTGTTTAGGTAAGAACAGATTTGACTGCAGACAACTGGAGGTCAAGCGAGTTGACCTGGGAGTTAGTGGTAGTGTTAAGGGGGAGAAAGGCTACAACAGACTTCTTTTAAATTATAAATCAGATTTTGGCAAATTCATTCAAAAGCTCTTCCATGTTTTACCTGCCTAATTATTTCCAGGATTTTTTTTTTTTTTTTTTTTTTTTTTTTTTTTTTTTGGTGCTGTCTGTCAAAATACCTTTCTCCATAGTTACAACTTTTTCATTTTTTTAAATGAATTTCTATGGTGGTTTTGTGAAAAAACGTCAGCAGGCCAATAGTGGTGTAAGGCTTGATTGCCAGGGTCGTTTCAGTCTAGAGTTTTACATGCTGGTGTGCATTTTGCCTAGGCTATGTTAGTGCTTTGCTCAGCTTTCATGCTTCGCTCTAGAGCAGGGGTGGGAAAGGGTCATACTATAATGCACAGACTATACACAATTATCAAATTAAAAATTAGCCTGCTAGAATTGGTTGCACTGTAGTTTTGCCAGAGTGTGTTAACACTTTGCAACATATACACCCCAATCCTGCCTTACACTGACTCCTCTGATTCAGCACAATACATGCAGACAGGCTGCGGGCAGCCGACGAGGAGTATATGTATCTGTCCTGTCATGTACTTGTGTATCCTACCTATCCCATAATAGACATTCCTTGCTTATCCCTCAAAATTTATGTTATGATAATGATTTGTTTAATATAAATTTGTTTCTATGAAAAAAGATTCATTAAAAAGGTCCTAGATTTATTGAATTTTAAGTCCCACCTGCAGTTGCCTTGGCCAGGCCAGGTCAAATGATTTTACAGACGCCAGACATCCCCCACCCCTGCTCTAGAGGGATAATTTACGGTATAAGTAATGTTGGTGAACATGGTATACTTTGTTATACATTCAAAGAGTTTGAGTTACCTATGTACAAATGGTTAGGTCCATACAACAGTACCATTCTGTTGCTGTGCTTTATGTGATGATGTATACATAGATCTGCAGAATCCTTGGCCACACTGCTGATGTTTACTACAGGTTGATGTTAATGGCTTGGTTTGAATATTTTTTAAATCAAATCAATACTAAACTATTTATGAATGATTGGTGATGGCTAACATGTTTGTTCCAATATTTTAGGTAATTGTCCCTTTGGTGGTGGTGATGTAATGGGACTGTGTATTTCTTCAGAATTCAGACATAAAACTATTGAGCTTGAGCTTGAGTCTTATAGCTAAGAAATTTTTGATTTGATAATTTTGAGGGCCTCAAATAGTTAAAAGATTATGCAATCATTTTTAATGTGCAGACAGCAAATATAAGATCTTGAAAAAAAATTATCAAATATTAGTGCAAAGCTGCATAAGCATTACTATCTCCTTTCCAGATAGATCCCCATAAATTTCTAAGAGTGAATAGCTTTATGGTTTCCATCATTTACAAAAAAAAAAAAAAGGCACAAGGCACAGATGTTGGCCTAAGCTGTTCCAAGACAAGAGTGTGTTTCAGATCATATATACAATTATCTAATTTGTTGTTGCATCATTTGGAACTGGTTATGTAATGCATTTGACACAGTCTTTGTAAATGCATTTAAGTATTTCATGGAAATCAAATTGTTTCAATTGATCTTGACTTTCAGAGAGTATGACACATCATTGCTTGCAAAAC
Source organism: Pomacea canaliculata (assembly GCF_003073045.1). Lineage (NCBI taxonomy): Eukaryota > Metazoa > Mollusca > Gastropoda > Architaenioglossa > Ampullariidae > Pomacea > Pomacea canaliculata. The sequence continues at coordinate 9,460,890 of NC_037593.1, forward strand.
GGATAAAAATTCATGCCAAGGAATAAACTCTACTTAATTATTTACTTCCTGTGTGGCAGAAATTGACACACTTAAGTCAAACATGACAGGCTGTCATTATGTCTTTGCAAAGATTGGTTGCTGTGTTCTTTAGATTTTGTTGGGAAAAGCAGGCCACAGAAAAAGTGGGAGAATAAGTATTATTATTAATTTTACATCTCAGTGGCACACTGCTAATCTAAAATGGATACAAGATTTTGATGATATGCCCATTTAACAATTAAGTTATTTGAAACTGTTGGTAAAGAGTTACACAAATCAGTAACTTAAATTTGATAAAAATCACTGTCCACAAACTGACTTGTATTACTATCCAACAGAAAAAAGTTTTTTTCTGTCCTTATGTACAGCATACAAACATAACATCTATGCTATTGTATAATCTATAACAGTGGTTCTTAACCGGGGTTCGATTGAACCCTAGGGGTTCGGTGAGTCAGTCTCAGGGGTTCGGCGGAGCCTCCGCCACAGAGGTCAAGACACACCCGCAATTCGTGAGGACACTAAAGAAGGGTTCGGTGAATGTGCATATAAAACTTGTGGGTTCGGTACCTCAAACAAGGTTAAGAACCACTGATCTATAACCACCTAGTGCTTTTTCTTTCCATGCCTTTTTTTTATAATTTTTTTGTTACTGAGTGTTATAGACTAATATCAGCTGTTGTTTGCTTTTGTGTTGCCCACTGTTTTGTGTATTTGAATGCTCTGAAGTCATGAAAATATTTTAACATAAAATAGCACAACCAAGGGGTGCATTTCCAACCAGTCTGAAAAATAAAATTACTCTAGATAAACAAGTGCAGTCTAAAAGAATTTTGCACCTTTGGTTGATTCCTGCATAGGAATGTGGGCATTGGATGTAGTTATTCTTTACTTGGAACATTCCTTAACAGATGTTAACATGTTTGTTCACATCATGAAAATATGTGCTTGTAAGATTCACAGGTTTCAATTTAGAGTAATTGGTCTTGATCATGTGGCATATTTTGGAACCATTTCATACTTTTTTGCTGGAACACTGATCAGTGCCTTACCAAATTTGTGTGGATAGACATGTACAGTGACATGTTTTTTATATATATAATTTGAATACAGGTGAGAGCTTTGTTGTCGTTTAGTTTTAAAACCTAAATATTTGTTGTTGCCTTGTTTTGAGCCCCTCACTGTGAAGGTACACTTCCATTCCTTAATGTCCCCACAATGACTTTCAGACTGCATGACTGCTGAGACTTTTAACAGAGGTGGAGAAGGTTAACTGCTTAGTGATATGTAATGTATTCATTTCTTTCATTTAGTTGCCAAACCCATGTAAGGGTATATTGTTCCACTGTTTATTTCTATGAATAGTGTGTGTGTGAGAGAGAGAGAGGTCATTAAAAAGAGAAGTTAAATTTGTCTTAAATTCAAGCATTTATGGCAACAGAATATAAAGACCTGAACTCTAAAGTGATTTTAAGAAACCGGACAGCTGAAAATATGCAATTTCTAATATACTCAACTCAGATCAGGATGGGCACCATTCTTTTTTCTGTGTGGTTTTACAAGACTGTTGCCAGATGAAGCAGATTATTTTTTTTTTAAATCTACAGCTCACCAGAAAGTTGATATACAGTGATCAGGCCATTCCTCACAGCAGACTACTGCGCTGATCTGGGTATGGGTGCAGTGCAAATTGTTAGCTTAATATCTAAAAGCCCAGCTGTCAGCTAAACCTACACTAATATTTTGAAAGCATTTTTGCTAACTGCTTTGATGTTGTCTTTCCAGCTAGTGGTTTACTTGCACCCAGTCCCTGGCTGCTGCACAGCCTACAGTACAAGACTTAAGGGGTTGTAGGATTACAAATGGTACATTAGACCCAAGTGCCTGAAAGCTGGGCATTCTCATTTTTTTTTAAACATTTTTTTTTCATGCATTGTAGATTTATTTGATTATCATGAAACACCTAACTGTGAGAGGTTTGTGTTATGCCATGTTATTCACAAGAAAAATTACAGCTTCTATAAATCCAATTCAAACATTTAATTTTGAGTTAGATCTATGTTTTTCTGTTTAAAAAATAGTCTTATGGGCTTTTGAATTTTAAAAAGTTAAGTTTATGTGAACTATAACCCTTTTTTCTTCAGAATAACATGTCACATTTGTTCTATTTTGATGATATTAACAACATATTTAATTTTACGCAGAGCAAGATAACGAAATAATTCAATTCAAAACATATGGTTGTGTTTCACAAAGCATTTATGATGATGGCGTAAGGAAAATCACACAGCTTTTGGGGACAAAAAATTGTCGGGTCAGTGTGTTGTGCAAGTGACATTGGATATAAACATAGTAACAAACTATGTAATATATAATAAACAAATCTGAGAATGTCTTTCATGGACCAAAATTCACTGGATAGGCAACTTTCAAACAGACTATCTGTACAATAATTTGTATCTATTATATATGTATATATTGTATATGTATCTATTACCCAAACAATTTAAGTACTGCAGTATCATCACTAAAAATACTAGAAGGCAAGGAAAACAAGGTCAAAATCAAGGGGAACAAAGCTGAAACATGGTGTGGATACTAACATTCAAAATTAAGACTGCAAGAAGAGGGATAAAAGAATCTATTAAGAAACAAAGTTCACCAGCAAGCAATGTAGACCCAACTTGGCAACACATTATGAAGAGATAAATCAGTTATGGCTACAGTGTTCCCTCGTTTATCGCGGGGGGGATAGGTTCCAAGACCAGCCGCGATAAACGAATTTCCACAAATTAGGAACATACATGCAATAATAATATATACATGTAAAACAATATCATGCTAGTGTAAAGTAATATATTAATCATAGTATTAATACAGTACAATAACACTTAAGTGTAATAAAAATATAACTGTACTCAAAGAAACCCAAAAAACTGATGCGAGATGGGAGATACCAATCATGGCTCGTCGTTTACGCAGAGCAATGGATTTCTCATACACAATTATTTCTTTCGTCTGACTATCTACAAAATTACCATGATATTTTAAAGGAAATACTAATATAGCTAAATTTTTCGTCCTTTTCCTGTTGAAATATCTATGGTATTTTGTAGAACTATAATTCCCAGCGCGGAAGTATCGATCGATACTTCACTCCAAAAAACCGCGAAGTAGTGAATCCGCGATAGATGAACCGCGAAGTAGCGAGGGAACACTGTATTCATATTTTCTAAATAATGGCTAATACCTGTAGTGTACATCATGAAACACCTACACATAATCAGTACTCACCATATACATATAGTACATACTTTCCACATGCCTGTAGTATGAAAATAATTTGTGATCATTGTTTATTCTGTAATACAGATATTACAAGATCATTTAATGCTTTGTATGCAAAATTTTAACAACAACAACAAAAAAAACAGTCCTAACAAGCAAAATAAAATCAATTTAGGTGTCAATGTAGGAAGTTACTGACAAAGGTCAGTAGAGAGATGGGAACATTTCTATGATCATGTCAAAGTGAAAAAAAAATACAAATGTATTTCCACAAAAGTCGAGCCCAACTGCACCATTCAAATTGATGGGACTGGAAGCTGGTTAAGTGGAAGAAACTGCAACTATTTTTGGACCATGTTTTCATCACAAATTTCCACTTTTGGCCTACATTTAAGGACTGTAAAATTTTGCTGTTTGAATCAAGACATTGGTCATGGACATATATGGACAAATTGCATGTAACTTGTACATGAGTTTACAGAAGATATGGAGGCTAAAGGACTGCATGTAGATTGGCAACATTTTACATTTCAAATTGTGATTTTGAGCAAATACACATCAACTGGTGTCAACATGTTTAAAAGGTTATGCATGTCATGGCAGGCTTTGTGTAGATTTTTCAAACCTAAATTTGACAACATCTATACTGTGATTTTATGAATATAAGAATGATGGGGTACATATTGTATTCCAACAGAAATGATCTGTAGACTAAAAAGCATGCCTTGTAGTGTAAGTTTTGTAGTTCAGTTTTTAAAAAGCTTTCCTAAAAATAATGTAAAACAGCTTAAAATCACAAATCATGCTATTTAAACATAAAAATGAAGGACAATAAGCACCCTCTAATATATGCGATGATTAGTCAAGTCTGTATTTCCCTAGCCCTTGATTTCACAGGCTTCTACTTTAGTCAGAAACACCAACTTCTGGACAGGCCTTTAACTCTTTGAACCTATGGAGGACAAATATGTCTGGCACCTTCAGCAATTACCAGGTCAAGCCACTCAACTGTGTCCGCCATATTCATTAATAATTTTTGCTTCAAAACTACATAAATAAAAACAGACTAAATCCAATCATTTAACTAGGTGAACCACATTTGAATAGCATTACATCCCTTAACGTGAAAAGGAAGACAAAAATTTAAAGATTAGAATTTTTTTGAATGTACTTTTCGAAAACAAGAGCACAGGTAAGCAAAGACAAGTTTTTCACCATTTTGAAACTTATTTCGACACTAAACTTGTAATTCACCATCATGTGTTATGTTTATTCATTTTTATATGGTGTAAGTAACCATTACAGTCCACTGAATACAGGACTAGGCATTGCACCGATCAATCGTGCATAAACCTGTGCCCAATATTTTTTAATGCAACTGGATATTCCTAATCTTATTTGGATCTGCATGAAAGTGTTGTTTTACAACGAGATGAGGTAGAAAAAGCTCACTTTTTAATTTTAATTTATTTTCAGTAATGTTTATTCTTTGATTTCTTATAAACTTGAAATTTGTTTACAGCTGAGTCAAAGGTTAAGGTCCATACCCACAGGATTAAAGATATGACCGACGCTTACAGCAATATAACTGAAATACCAAAATCAACATGATTTGCTGACTGAAATTATCCTGCTTAAAAGACCATCATGCACTTACTTTCCAAATTCACATTTACATCATTCCTTATAAAATCCCAGCACATTTTTCTTGTCCTTGTATGTTCTGATATGTTCTCCATATAGTGAACAAAAAGCAAATAACAGTAGTATGTAAATGGTAGTGGCGCCTCACAGCTTGGATTTTGCACTTCCTTTTACAGGAGTGTTGACAAAATCCTGCCAGTATGCTGGTCGCTCAAGAGTTTGCTCCCCTTGTATCATGGCTCCGTATAAGTTCTTGTAGATCTGTTACAAACGGTGACAGTATTTAAGTTTCACTTAGTGGAAATTCCATTAAAATACATTGTATTCATTTTATTGATACTCTGCAATTAGAATACTTTAGAAACCAATGAAAAATATATGTTTTATGCCATAAAACTGCACTGAAGCAAAAAATATGTTTAGCAACAGTACCGTATTATCCAGGTAGATGTTATGGTGAAAACTGACACTTTTATCATAATCAGTCCCTTGCCTCACATGCCACAGGCAAAACTGATGCTACAATACTCTCAGCCTTGTTCACTTCATCCTGTGATTCGTAAGTTCACAGAGTCGTCACTTCTACAAAGTTTAAGCCATTACAGATCTTTTCTCTGTCTCATCTTTGCACAAATGAGGATGAAGACTTATAAACTAGTGATACTGACCTCTCCATCGGAAGAGCCAATGGGCGAGCTCAGTATAAAATCTGGTGGTGCTATGACATCTACAAGGCTGACAGCATCATCTTTAAGCTCTAGACACAGCTGCAGTATAGCTTCCCGGATGATGCGTGGAGGTTCACTTCCAGCTATGTAACCTCCTGTTGAACAAGGTGTAAAAAGACAAGAAGTGCACAGTTTGTACAATGACAATGCAACCAAGAGAGAACATTTAGAGGAATATTCAAGTTATCCAATCATAGAAAAACATAACATAAATATTTCTTTACTAATGTGCCTTGGGCACCTAAAACATCAACAGATGTGACAAACCTGAAATTAAGATCGAAACTGCTGGCAGCTTAAAAAAACAGTAAATATGCAAAAGGGATAGTGAACGTTTTTTGTGTCCACATATGGGTTAAGCTGAATTTAAACTTCTGGCAGAAAGATGCATGCTATATGTAAGCTTTGAAAAAATACCAACTTGATAATGAGGATGCCAAATCGATATGCCTACCTCTATGGCATGATAAGGATAGTTCCTGGTCTGCCAAAACCCAGATGAGAACTGTTCAAAGGTTCTAGTATCTTATTAACAGTGTTATATCTGCTCAGATTTGGAGAACGAGTATCTTTTAATTTAACTAAACTTACTGATTTGAAATAACTTGACTTTTAACCAACCATATATGTTAATAAAAGTGAACTGAGTTGGTGCTTGGCGCACACAGGAACCTACCCTGATATAATGTTGCTAAATGTTTCTCAAGGCTCCAAAGCCCAAACAATGCAGCCATGCGCCTAAGCACTGAACGAAGCTCATCTGGTGTTTTCTCTCCATTTTTCTCATCCAGAATGCCAATGAATCGTCGAAGAACCTCATGCTAGCCAAAATGAACAGTACATTACCGGCATATATACCAAGAAACACATCTAAATCACTGTTTGCAGAAATTCCATAAAGCATTCTTCTATTATTTTAAGATTATCTACAATCTACTCACTTCTTCTAACAACACTGCCAAAAGTAACTTAGTATATCTTAATGGTCTAATATTAATCCAGTGTGTATATATATCTTTTTTGTGCGCAATGAGCATTCTTCTGAATGGATGCCTGCGCATTACAAATCGACATCATCATCATCATCATCATCATCATCATATATATATATATGTTAGACCAGTGTTTTCCCACAGTTGATTCATTTTTACTACTTCCTGCAAACTGGAAGCTTGGTATCTAGTAAAGCTACCCAAAAAAGGTGACTTCAGCAATTGGCGTGGGATTACGCTATTGTCCATTCCCAGCAAGGCGCTGACCAGAATCATCCTGGAGAGACTGAAGAATTCCGTAGACAAGAGATTGAGGCAAGAACAGGCAGGCTTTCAACAGACCACAGACCATATCACTACACTATGAAATATTATTAAACAGTCCATTGAATGGCAGTCACCACTCTTCACGACATATGTGGATGGAAGTTGATGCAGCACTACGGATTTCCACCAAAGTTCATTGTCATCATCCAGCAGCTGTATGAGGAATCGACATGCTAGGTGATCCACAACAGGAAGCTGACTCACTTCCTTGCAGTGAAGACTGGAGTGAGGCAAGGTTGTATGCTCTCACCAACAATCTTCCTGATCGTCATAGACTGGATCATGAGAAGAAGAACCTCTAACAGCAACACGGATGTTCAGTGGACTTTTGCCAAGCAACTTGAGGATCTCGACTTTGCAGATGACATCAGTCTGTTGTAAAAGCAGCAACACGCACAAACAAAGCTCACTCGGCTTTCAGAAGAAGCTGCGATGACTGGCCTGACCATCAACATCAAGAAGATGGAGGTAATGTGGGGCAACAACAAGCAAGAAGCCCCACTCCAACTACATGGAGAATGTATTACAGAGTCTGACCGTTTCACCTATCTCTGTAGCATAGTCAGCAAAAAGATGGAGGTGCAGATGAAGGTGTAAGAAGCCGAATAAATAAAGCCAGGTTTGCATTCCACACCCTTCGACCTATCTGGAACTCCAAGGTTTTATCTCTTCACACCAAGATCCGCATCTTCAATGCAAATGTAAAGTCAGTCCTTCTATATGGATCTGAGACAAGGAGTGTGATAAATATCATTACCAACAAGATTCAGACATTCGTCAACAGATGTCTGCGCCACATCCTCAACATCAGATGGCTTGAGAAGATCTCCAATACAGACCTGTGGGAGAGAACCAACCAAAATCCTGCCAGCCAAGATATCAAGAAGTGCAAGTGGAGCTGGATCGGTGACACCTTGTGAAAGCCTGCTGACAATTTAACAAGATCTGGGCTGGAACCCACAGGGGAGGCGCAGGGTTGGGAGACCCAGACAGACATGGAGGAGATCAGTCCACAGCGAGGTGGAGGCAGCTCACATGACATGGTCTCAACTGGAAAGGAACGCACAGAACCGGATCCGATGGCGTGGTGTAGCTGTGGCAGTAAGCTCCCCTATGGGTGAATAGGAACAATAGGAAGAAGACTTCCTCTGGCTATATTGGTTCCATCACTGTCTCCTTATAAACCAGGTCCCACATTATAGATGCCAGTCCAATGCTACCTTAGTATAAAACAATTCCAACACAACATTACAGCGAAAAAAGATCATTATTCGACTAATGGTCTAATGCTACCCCTGTCTTAACAGTCCGATACTTACATGTGCACTATGAATTGCAGTGGTAAAAATGGGTGCTTTACACATCAATATAATAATTTGTAACCATGTTCTGCATGCAAACTTTAATCGATAGACTAAGTCCAGCCTTACCTCTATGTATACCAGTGCTAACGTGTTGCAGAAATAGGCCTGGGAATCATTCCGTGCAGTGAATCCATCTTTGCCAGATGCTAGTTGCTCTTGAAGCTTTTTCTCACTGTCCATAAGCAGTCGACACACAAGCCATTTGTAAGCGTCAAGGCTGACTATAAACCAAAAACCAGAGAACACATAGCTTCTGTTAGACCAATATTCTTTTCATTGTAATTATCAATGATACTGTAGTCGCAAGCCTACATTGCCTAAAAAGAAATTACATCACCAGAATAAACCAGCTTCCAATTTGATTTTGGAAGTTTACAATTAAATGTTGGCTCTGGGGGCAGGTGGAATTTTATTGCCACTGTCAAGAGCACCTGAATATGATAGCTTTTTGAATTCATTGCTTTAGTCGATAAGCATGCTCTGGTGCCACTGAGAATCCCCTTCAACACACTGGACCTTGCATCCAACTATAAGCAATGATATACTTGGTCACTGCATGTTAATGGAATAGATATCAGAATTATACAGCATTCAATAAATGTAGAGTACCTGTTTGCACATAAAAATTTGCCCAAAACAGTCCAGTGTTGTTAAAATTATTTTCTCTCATAAAATGGAAAACAAACTTTGCCAGTCAACTCAGTACAAGAATGTACCTGATCAATATTGCTGAAATAACTGAGACCATCCAGCTACAATGCTACCTATGAGAAATACAATGTTTATTGTCATGAGGCATCATTATATTCATTAGCATTTGTAATGTGATTAGTACATTTGGAATGATCAAAGCAACAAAAGTGGTTACCAGCAGGGTCCAGGCACTTGCTGACAGTCTGAGCACCAAAACGAGTGTCCAGCCAATTATCTATCTCCCCCAAAAAACTCACACTGCCCAATGGTGTCTCCAAAACTTGACCTGAGATTGGAAATAGCTATTTATTTATATGCATGAGATGTTGCATGCACATAAGTGAACAAATGCACAAACTTACAAGCACACACACACACATGATCACATGCAAACATATGCATGCACATATGCACAAGCTATTTCTCACCCTTCTTCTGTCTGGCCACCTCCAACACAGATAACAGGAAGTTGCTAGTTTGCTGTAAGATGACATTATTATCTCCTTCATATGTACAATTAGGGTCATGGTCATTGCGAAGATCACCCAGACGATTCACTGTCAAAAACATCAAAAACATCAAATGTCATTCATCAGCTTGATTAACATTAACGTTAAAATTCATTATAAAATTGATATACAAAGAGTTCTATTGCTTTGTATAAGCAAAGAACAAATTAATCATCCTCTGAAATTAATTTACACATGCACTGTTTACTTAATTACAGAATGTTTTTTTTTTGAAAGCACAAACACTAAGGGCTGCAAGCACTTTACAATCTGCAAAAGAACTGTGTATGCCTCAGTAAACACTAAACCCAAATGCATGCAGACTTTCCCACATTAGCGGTCTAATTTTCACACCTTTAAAGTAGCCATGGCCCCCACATGCTTCACGACACTCCTGAATGGCATTACGAGCTGTCCAGCTGGCCAAAGGCTTACTAGCACAGGACAGTGCATGAACTTCTCTGCCCAGCTCAGCCTGACACCAAAAACATATGTACTCACTGACTTTAACTGCCTACTTGATATTTAATTAAAATGTTTAACTAAATACCTTCACCAGTCCTACCAGCAAAAATTGACTGCACATGCTGACATGAGAGTCACAATGTTTCTGCACATAGGTGTTAAAGCACAGTGTGCATTTGTCAGATTTAAATTCATATCCCAATGGCATAAGAATATGCTTCTCTGGCTACCACACTATATTGTTTATTTAGTTAAAATAAGCACATAAAGTGCTACATAAAAATGTTTTGTAGATTTTTGTAGATTTTCTGGAGTTTGATTCTGAAGAATCAAAATTGTTAATTTTTATGTCACTGAAGAAATGAATGAGTAAGGAAATCTAAACTAGGGAAAGATTGTTGGCTTAGTTTACACTACCTCTTTACAATGTACATACTTCCCCCTGAGTAGGAAACTCATGGCATTTACAAATGAAAAGACAATAAAAAAGCCTTACACACTCCGATCTTAAAACACATGAACAGTCTCTCATACATTTCAGCTTACTGACAAATTTATCAAACCCAAAACACCATCCATCTCAGACCACTCTGTCAATCAATTCACATCCCAACAGTTAACACATCAGGGCAGGTATACATCTTGTGGAAGAAATGCAGAATGCCAACAAGAAGCTGCAAAAATCTAAGAAATTTGATTTTCACTGATTTTAATAATAAGAAGAAGTGGGAATTTATAAAGCGCAATATCTCAGCCAAAGGCAGACTCATTGCACTGAACAAGATATAAAAAAAAGGTAACAAAGATGTAGAAGGAAGAACAATGCAAGGAATCGCTGCGTTCTGGCAGTAAAGGGCGATCACTGTAGATTTAATGGTAGTGACTCAAGAGAATAATTTACTGACATCAGGAGAATAGTAGAGAGATATTAAGTAATCTTGAGAATATGAAGAAATGTTATCATGTGAAACTGCAAAAGGGTGATCATCACTTCAAAAAAGTGTCATAGTTGCATTTTAGAAAAGTCAGAAAGCTGTCCAAGTGCCTTGGACAAAGGCAACACCTAGAAGACCTAGGACCAAACCAGGAACTCCAAACAGGGGTGGCAGATTCAAAGCAAAAGCAAGAGGTTAGTATGGCCTACTCTTGGCCGTAAGACAGAACTACAAGACGAAAAGTATGAGGTCATGAATTTCAAGGATGTTTATATATGATATCTTTAGCGCATCACTTGCAAACCACAGTTCTGGAAGTCTATAGAAACTCAAACATAAATGATGACCATCTATGGAGACATTTTCTTACCTGTCTCTCACTATTGTCTCCCATCATCATACCAATCCGCAATGAAGCAAAGTCCATAAAGAAAGACATGGAGAACACCTCCAATGCATATGTTGCTGCCAGATATGGAAGAAGTCGCCATTGCTGTCAAGGTAAGCAAACAGTTTATCTTATCATATGGTTGTTCTGTTCAGGAATGTAAGATTTGTAAAAATCGCTGAAAAATGACAGCAGAAAGCAAACATTTCAAATATGACCCTATGTTTTGTATACCTGGAAAAACAAAAATTAATTCTCCCAATTTAAAAATTTTTGTGTTTTAAAATAACGAGTTAATGGATTTAAAAACAATAAAAATCATTCTAATGATGGTACCTGCAGCTGATACTCTAGAACAGGTATCTCATTGTCTTTTGGTCCAAATTGGCGTCGAACTGCTGAGTAACGAATGGCAATGGGCATGCAGGTTTTCAAGTTGGCCGCACACATGGCAGTGATTCCAACTCGTCCCCCTGACAGGGCACCCAATGAGGCACCAAACCGTTTATTTGGATCCTAAACAAATTGTTTCAAACTTCAAACAACTAACTTACCCTTGCTTCTACCTCTGGTAGTAATTAGATGGTGATCAATAAGCCATAACATCATTTTACAGCATCAAAATACTATGATTTTCTTATGTGCTTTCATGAATTAAAATACAAGTCATTTACAATAATAAATCAGTTATAAAGAGCACATTCTCTTTATTATTTTACTCCTAAAAAACTTCAGCACAAAGCATATGCCTCTAAAGTCTAATAACAGAATCTGAGAATTTTAACCTTAATGGGCGTGATATATTGCCCACTTGGGGACACATCTCCAAACTTGTCCAACAAGTTTTCACGAGGAATACGGACATTGTTGAATGAAACAAATCTGAAATTTAAACACTTTTTTTTAAATCAAATTGTTCACAAAAAAACACTAAGCAATCTGTATATACATTGCATGTTTTAAGCCACGAAGACAAGAACTCGAATATCTTGCAACATCTGAGAAGCACTTTAGGTTACCTACTCGATGTGTCTGCATGGAGGACAAACAGTATGTCTGACTATTACAGCCATTTGGCTTCTGAATGCACTGGTGTGTGATGAGTTGTGCTCCTATGAAGGTCTGGTTGGTTCTGATTAGTGTGACGTTTATGAGAAGGCAATGGTCTTGTTGGTTCTAGTCTATCTGGATATAATAAGCAGGGCTTCTGCTAAGGCTAAATTCTTTGGGGTCCCAGGGACCCCTTCTTCAGATTTTTAAGGGGTCCCTGTTCTTCGCCCAACTTTGGAGGGGACCCCATTGACGAAAATTGAAGGGGTCCTCCGGACTTTTAATGCGTACTGTACGCAATTTTTTGCGTAAGCAGAAGCCCTGAATAAGTCAGAGCTGCGTGCGGTGCTTAGCTGCTCTTTGAGACAAATTATTGAATTGTAAATGAATTATGCTTAGTTAATTTGGCTCTTTGACTTATCTAGGCAACAAACAGGGCTCCGATGTGGTCTGTCCTCTGTTAACTACAATAGGACTCGGATGATGATAATGATGACAATAACAATTATATTTTATTTAAATCACATGATACAAGGGAAGTGATTGATGTCAGCGCTAAAATTAAAAATAATCAATGAACGCTGAATGTAATAGTTTTTTTAAAAAAAGCTAAGATTTGCACAAACCAGTTATGCACAAAAGTAACACAAAAGAATAAACAGACAAATTTTGATAAGTCCAGTCAACAGACAGTAAACAATAATGATGACGTCTTAAGTCATCTTGTTCACTCACTCACCCATTGTCTAGACCATTCAGCCCTAACTTTTCTCCCATGTCACCCACAAAAACACCTGGCAGTGCCAATAAGGTCTTGGGGTCCCGCAATGGCACAACAAATGTATGTAGACCATGACCCATTCCATCAGGGGTAAACAGCTGAGCATAGACCACTGCATGTGTCGCAATTTTACCCAAATTGCCCACCCATATCTTGGTAGCTTCAAAATCAGGAGTGTTCAGAAGAAACTCCTGTGAGGAAAAATAAATGATTACTTCTCTGTGAGTGAATGGTGTTGTCACTATGTCAATGCCTAGGTCAATAAAAGATCAATCTTTTATAATTTTTCAAGTTATCTTGGATCATGTTCATACACTTCTATGTAACAGAATTTGTATACATATATCTGTTTAAGATAAATAGTTATATAAATACAAATTATACAATTGCAGTTCGTATCTGTTTTAATCTCATCAAGGTGCAGTATATGTTTTTGAATACTTCAGGGAAATAAAGGAAGCTGTACCTTTGTTTTGGGATCGTAAGTGGCTGTGGTTCTCATGGCTTTTGTGTTGCTGCCATGAGACAGTTCTGTCAAGGCAAAGCATCCAAAGTTCTGGAGAACCGTATCCATACTGACATTAAAACAGTGTGTTGGGTAAAGGGGTGCCCTATCAGAATGACATTAGGACACTGGGGTAATATCTAATTAGATTGACATGACACCAGGGGAGTTTTATCAGACTGGCATTGTGACATTGGGGAAGTATCCTATTAGAATAACATTAAATTTCAATGTAATGCCGTATGAACTGACATTACAATACTGGGAAAGGGCCATAGTCAGGTGGTCTGTGTGCTCAGCATCAGCACAGAAGATAACTGACATAGGCTTATCTGGGCTTTTGAGTGGAAAATGTCCTGTCTTTAGCCCAGGAGCAATGAAGGAGGTATTGTAGCTTTTTATCATCTATGTGAAATATGAAATGTATTAATTCAGCTTTCTGAAATGAAAGAAATATTTGGTGCTTTTTTGAAGACATGCATAAACAGACTGATAAGGCATCAGCTGTCAAAAGTTTACCTTGAACTTCTGATTATCCTCAACAATTTTGGACAGTCTAGCTGACCCTGTGGACTGTATGGTGCCCCCAAACATCTGAAAAGAAAATAAACTGAAAGTAAAAAAATCTTGAGAAACAAGCTATTAAAATGACAACTAAACATAAAGACAAAATCTGAAAAATTTTGGCAGAAAACAAAATCATATTTCTCTAGCGTTTTCTACTAATTTTTCCAAAAAGATCTGTTGCACATTTATTCTAGATATATGCCTGTAGATAGTGTTCCTAACAAATCAGTATTACGACAACAAATCACCACCAAATGATAAAGATAAATGAAATCTGATCACCTCATTGTTGAGTGACAGCTTGGCAGCAACTGTCCAATCATAGCTGCCAAGACAGTTTGTCAGCACCTGATGCTTAAGAGGGTTTGAGAAGAGTTCCTCATCAGGCAGAAAGTCATACTCAAATATTCTACGAACACGCAGAAATGACAGCCTTCGCAACTCTTGGATAGGTGGTGTTGAGTAGCCTCGAGAAAATAATGGGTCCTGCTCAAGTGTAGTCCATACTTTATCCTGAAAATATTTTCAAAGATGCTATCATGCTATTCTCTAGTCTTTACTGACTGACTGACTGACTGACTTATAAGTACATTGAATAGGCTCTGAGGCTTCATAAAATTGCAACCCATCTCTGATTGCAGCAAACACCTTGTTACTCTAAAAGATGGTGAACATTTGTGTATGCTATAAAACTTTAAGAATAAAGTGACTCCATGTTATGATCTCTTTGACACACTTCAGAGGATGGGATCTGTGTAAACCTAATCATGTGTGATGGAAAGTTTTGGCAATCAGTTAGTGACCATATAGTTCTGCTTTGCAAACTTCTCTTACAGGGAAATGATCAACATTCTTGTTAAAATATAACTCACTCTTGCCACTTTTAAGCTCTTACTTTTTCTTCTAAGTGAAAAGGGGTTTCCTTCCACATCTTCCTCTGGTGTTCATGTGACATTCATCCCATGTCATCCAATTACACATATGTACAGGAGATTTCTTGTTTGTCTTTAATTCTACAAAGATGGTTCTTTCTATAATTCACTCAGAGTTGTGAACAGAGCAAGACACTCAAAGGCTTTCTCCACAAAAAGTGCATCCAAATATTGGACATCTTTAAGAAAAATTATGCAGTTTTAATAACAGCATTAAGATTTTTGGTAAAAGAGAAATATAGCAGACTTTGATTTTTTTTTTTTTTTAATCTTTACATTTTATATATATTCAGGTGTTACTACTGTTCAAACAGCTCAGACCCAGAATGGACTGTCCATCCATTTGTGTGCAGTCACTTGGTCTGAATCTGCAGGACAGTCCACTTTTCACTTACAGACTTACTGAGGAAGCTGACACACAACTTACCCAATAATCCAATGAAAGCAAAAAACTTACCCTTAGAAAAGTAATTTGTAATTTTACATTACTTAATAACAAATAAAGTCTCCATTTGTAGTAATCAGTTATGAACTTATGACCTGCATGCAAGCATATGCACACACACACACATGCTGAGGGACAAAAACACAGAGATAGAAACTGCTAGACAATAAGATTGATCAGAAAAATGGGTGGCGAACAGTCATGAAATTCAAGAAACAACTGTAATCATGCTGAATAATCTCAAGTATTTATTTTTGGTTATAATTAATTTCAATAAACTTTTTAAATAAACTTTTCTGAACAAGTACCTTTCTTTTCAAACACAGAATGCATGATTGTTTTCAGGATAAAACAGTAGCTTTTACCTCACCTTATACCTTATGATGTCTTCGCCGTCTAAGAAAAGGCGCATTGTTTTCCAGCTGAAGGAGGCTTTACTTCTATACTGATCTAATGGACCCGCCGGAAAATCTTTCATATAATTTAGGCTCATGATATCTCTGTCTTGTGGCCTGCTAGACAGGTCGGTCTCCGAGCTATTCGCTAAAGCAGCCATAAGAATGGTCTTCCTTCAAGCAGTGCTTGGCTGATTAGTGAAAATCCTGAGGATAAAAAAATTGTTTAACACCTTTAATTGCACAGTACATGAGCAGGCTGCCACTTTCAAAGATAACTGCCACTAAATGTTAGATGTGATCCACCTACTTTTGCTAAAACAGGTCTAGGTTAGGCAAGTCGGTGATACAAGGTTAAGACTAAAGTCCACAAGCTGGCCACGCGCTGCTAACGACTATTTTAAAAAGACATTAAGTAGTGTTTCTGGTTTGCAAAAAAAAACAACAAAAAAACAAAACAAAACAAAAAACTTCATTGCCTATCGTCCTAAAACAGTCTCGTTTGTCGCATTCACGTCAGTTTAAACATTTCATGCTACTTTAAATGGCTTTAACTTCTATTTTAAAATCAGTTACGAAAAAACGAGTTAATTGAGAAGACCTTGATCTTTTAAGATATCGGGTAGAAAATGGTATTTCTGATTTAATGTACGAGTCCGTGACTATTAAGAGTCGTAACAGATTTAAGGCTGAAGACTAAACTTTGCTGCGAGCACAAATAACGCTTCAGCGAGTTTAATGAAATTTTGTTGAACTTGGGTTAGGGTTAGATAAGATAAGATACCTTATCACGATAAGATACTCATGAATACTATATGAAGAAGAGCAATGTTTTATTCTCATGTACCATGAAGTGGGGATAGATGGGAGCATGTTACAAAGTTCAGTGCCGGTTGTTGACGGAAGTGCATACGAATTGTACTTCCGGTGCGCAGTTGCTCAGTGCATATATATAATGTGTTAACATATTCCGACTACTGATAAAAATGCGTCGCGACTACAAACTTGTATTCATGTGGTTGCCACAGCATTGCATTCCTTCTTGCACCTTACCATTGGCTCCATGCCTATTTTGTCTTATGTCTCTATCCGTTTAAAATTTCAGATTTTTGTTTTTTTATGGGTGACAACTATCCTTCAACCTCGATTTTCTTAGTCATATATATGATTCGTGGGCAGGGGGTCCACTTCAACTTCAGTAATTGCGTAGGGTGAAAGATTTGTAAATTGCTTCACAATATAAATCGTGTAGTGGTTAGTACTGTCATATTTTGTACCCTGAAACAAAATACGATATCTTGTTTCCCAAAGCCCTA